>NC_056726.1:1807040647-1807225647 GCF_019279795.1 Protopterus annectens | reverse complement strand
TTGGATGCAATATGTGTGTTTTACAAATGAAAAGGCCCACTGCAGAGTCTAGATAACTTCATTGTGAGGGAAAAATAAGTACTTTCTGATGCACTATGAAAGCATGTCTGTGCCTTATTTTGCAGAGAGTGCGATGTTCTCTCAAGGTACTGGACCTGAGAGGACTTAATTCACAATTACGGTAGTATGAGTGGGCATAAAAGGAAAATGAGGACCTGTTGTTAGAGGTGCACCAACATGGTCTCCTGTGTCATCACTCACATCTGACAGTAAAAAGATGAGATGCCACTTGGGGCTATCCTTCATGATCTCTGCCTTCAGAGACTGAAGAGCTCTTGGTCTCTCCTCCTCAGTCCTCAGACTGCAGACTTCCTGTAGGGGATATTGAGGTTAGTGTCCCCAGGTGCACAGTCATGTTGTGTATTTGTATTCTGCTGATCTTTGCAATTATTGACATTAGACATGCATATGTTACTTACATGTCATGTATTACAGCTGTTGTCACCACAGGGGCACATATTGAATCATCAGAAAACAACAGGCTAGGTAATGCTTTACCTCTATGCATTCTGCTGTGATGGTGTGCATGTGTTGTTTTGACATACATTTCATTACAGGTCCTTTTCTGTGTTGTTACATCATTCATCCTACCCACATGTAAGCATATAATCTTCTTTTCTTTCGACTCAGTATTGCATTAATGTGTACTATTATAAAGTTTAGGTTATAATACACATACATTAGATTTATAACATGGTATTTCTGTTTCTACCATTAAATACACTCCTTATCCCATCTCATCCTCTGGACCTTCTAGTGAAATGGGGCATGATGTGGAACAGAGGACAGGGCACAGCCCATGATGCACAGGGCAGAATGTTTGCGGAACTTGTTCCTAGCTCTACAGTGGGTATTTTACCTAGTCAAGGATTATTTTCCACCCCTGATTTCAGCTCACCTGACCATGACAGTGGTGGTCATATGTCAGATGAGGGAGAAAATGTAGACCTTGGCCGCAAGTCACCTCAGGACACTGCTAACAGTGGTGGTATGCCTCATTTAACAGCTGCTGTTTACAGGAGTGAACATGCTCATGTCTCAAATCAACATGGTTATTTATCCAGTGGAGTATGCATGCTGTTGCAAACCCATGAATGATCTCAACACCATCACTACACAGAGCCATATGCACTTGTTAGGATGACTGACCATGTGGCACTCAGAATCCTTGTACTGCAAGACAGTCAAGAATGCAAGCATGCAGCGGTCATGGCTGACAATCCTTAAATGTATCACGGCATGGCTTGTAATGTGTGCTCAGTGGAGTAGCTTACTTAAGCTCTGCATGAACAGTGCTTTAGTGTTGCACATATCTTATGCCCTATGACCTGCTTCATGTCCATGCCACCTTGTAGTACAGTCCTACATGCGCATCCAGTTCAGGAATTTAGTCCTGTTGCCTGCCTCTGCAGCAATGTCCACATGGTGCAGCTGTTATTTGGTATGTGCAGAAGTAGACTAATGCTTCTAGGACAATTTCAATGGCTGGTATAAGCACAAATACTGTGGCAACTGACACACAAGGCCCCACCACCAGGGTCAGCTCTCATTACACATGATGAGGGTTTCTCACACAGCATGGTGGCCCAAAGACATAATGGAAGCCACCAACATGGGTGGCTTCATCACCATTAGTGACCCCACACAGTGCTTCCAAGCAGAGTGTTGGTGTGTCACCCCATCTGTGGTGATTATGACAACTGTGCCAGCTACAGCATCCTATGCATCTTTGTGATCCTTGCCATGTCTGATCCCACAGGACTTTACCCCTCACAGTATAAGGAGTACAGTGTGTTTGTGTAAACTAGCTTTGCAATATTTTTTGCTTGTGTGATGTGTATACTGTACTGCACAGCTGTTCACAGGATATGTATTGAAACCTCATTAATGTCATACATAACACCCATCACACTTCACTTCAGTGTCATCACAGCTGTTGGACATGGGTTGGAAATTCAAGTCACGTATACTCATTCACATCCAGCTTCTCTACAGGGCATCATTTTGACATATGCCTTCTTGGTGTATGCACTGTGTGCTATGATCTGTGAGCACAAAATAAACTGTTGCTGTTGTGGACAGTTTAGTATATCATCAACATGCAAATTTTTAACAATTGTTACCCATGTGTGACCATGTCCGCCTTACCCAGTGCTGCTATCCCTACAGCTATTGTCCATGCTTATCACAAACATGCTTTCAAGCCTTATGCACATCTTTAATTCCACTGCCAACATCTTAGAATTGGCATACAGTTCTTGCAGTCTAAGCACTCACAACATGTCCTCAGTACTGTTGGTACACCTGCCCCACAAGAACTGTCATCACACCCCACTGTAATATTCCAGTGGGTTTGTCTAATATGCATCCATCCTGTTTGTAGGGTGTGGTATTGTATATGCATGCCTGCATGGGTAAAGGTCACATAAATACACGTGCCTGTTATGTGTTGTAACTATTTACACATGTGAGACTTTATGTACCATGTTGCTTTATTTATTCCTATATATGTACCATATCATGACTCAGAATTGTGAACCAGACATTGCAATGTTACCTGAGCCAACATATATGGCCACAGCCTTTGTCACCTGTGTCCTTATGATAATCCTGTGGAGTCTCTGATTGATCCTGTTCAGATGCCTGAGGTTCTTGAGGTAGTTTACCAACACCTTGTGCTGGCAGGCCACCATGCTTGGATGGTATCATATCATGCAGCATAGCATACACAGTGAACATCTGCACAGCCTTTTGTGGTTTATATAGCAGTGCACGACATATGCATCTAGAAACCTGAGACAGGCTTTTCTTTGGCTCCAGCAAATTTCCACAGTCATCTTTTTGGACTTTAGACAGGTTGGGTTTTTAACTACTATGTGGGTATACAGCACACAAAGGGCAAGAGGGAAGCGGGAAATGACACTGAGCAATTCTATGGCATACGTTTACTCCTTTGGTGTGTTTGAGTGGATATGCAATTAGCTGCTGTTTTGGACACCTTTACAGTATCACTCATGTGCTTCTGGAATGTCTTAGACACCAGTTTCCCGAGACACAGGCATACCTTAGTTACTACTTTAACTGGATTACGTCACTGACTGCATTGCATGCACATATCCCACACACACAGTTTGCACCAGCGTTCTGTCCAATCAGCATCTATCCATAATTTCCTGATCAGAGAGATGGCTTAACTGTTGCTTATCTCACCCCAACACTGGCTACTTTGTGAGTAAAGAACACATTCCCCAGTCCTCCTTGATCATGCTCTGTAGCATCCCTGACAGCTGTAGCTCATCTTTAGGATGCTGCATTTTTTAATCATAATACATTGATTTTCATTAAAAATCGTTTTCCAACATGATGTATGAGGCTTTACCATGAAACTTTCTAGATATGATAACATGTACCTGCATTTTGTTTACTCATTTCTTATTTCTATATGACACAGATGTGTTTTGGAATCAGGCAGATGTTGCAGTTATACTATGTAATTCCACAGTATAATGTTAGTGTTTTTTTTTATTGAATCACCTGCTGTCATACCTCTCAATTGTACAGATTTTTGCAGAATGTCGATATTTGCCTCACAATTCTATGAAAAATAGATTAAAAATATGGTTTTCTGGTAAATCATTGGCAAATTATGAATTCAGAAAATAATGACAGACATTTGAATTTCAGACTGCATACCATTCCAAAAAATGCATGCTAACACAAAACCTGTTATTCTATCAACTTTCTAAATTTGTAAGAGCAATATTTAAAAATTGTCCCTATTTTGAATCATTGTCCCTCCTTATTTATGGTTTTGTTCAGATTTCTTGCTCAAAGAGGTTGAGAGGTATGCCTGCTATGTATTTTCTCCAATAACCATCCTCAGACTACTGCACTTTGTTAAACGTCCTTTTGCAATATGGCCAAAGATGTCACTGTTTCGATATTTCTGTGTAGCACATGCTATCCAGTTCTGGACAAACCCAAACATAATATGGAGACACTGGCCCAAAATCAGGGACAGGTTTTAAATATTGCTCGTACAAACTTACAAAGTTGATTAAACAACAGAATTTGCATTAGCGTGAATTTTCAGAACATAAGTCTGAAACTCAAACGTTTGTCATTATTTCATGAATTCAAGCCTCAATAATTTTTATTTGCCAGAAAACTGCAAATTTTATGAGGAAAAGATCAAAAATGTGAGGCAAAAATCTGGACAGTTGAGAGGTATGATACAAACACACAAAAAATAAAGAAATAAAAAAAAATAAATAAAAAATAAACTTCGTACTCTTTGATGTTCCTGCAGGGTAATAGCTTGTCTTGCTTTACCTGGTTAGTTTTTTAACTTTAACCAAATAAATAAATAAGAAAAATAACAACATCATCCTTGTCTGATATAAAGCTCAGTTCTGGATGGAATATGGAATGTTGGCAACTTTGTAGCCTCCATCTGCATTATGGGTCAGATTAATTCACAGTCTTTTGTTTTACTCAGACGTCAGGGAAGCTTTTCTTGAGATCTGCACAAAGCTACCTCTCACACAACTCTAGATACATGCTTGTCTTTTCTTACCTCTCCAACTTTGGAAAGCATGCTAAAAAACAGTTGAGCCTATGACTATACATACATGAGCAAATCTGTATTTCCACAGGCACTGATTAATTAAATCTACTACAGGCATTTAAGTTCTAATTAAATCTACTACAGGCACTGTGTTGTCTTGAAGCCAGGAACGTGAGTGTTTTTGTACCTCATATAAGTCTTCACTAGCTCTCAAACTAAAATCTGGGTTCAAGCAGTCAGCTGCCACAACTTATCCAAACACATTATTCAAGGTCAAGCAAGGTAATTGTGGCAGCTGTTGGGTTAAAGAGTGGGAATGGATTTTATGGTTAGGAAATGGGAGAGGAATTTCAGGGTTTGGGGGAGGGGAGTTTTAGGTTTAGGGAATGGGAAGATAATTTAGAGTTAGGGTCTGATTATGGAATTTAGTTTAGGGATGAGGAGTTGGAGTTTAGGATAAGGAAGATAGGTTCATAAGTTCATAGGTATCTTGAAGAGTGATAGTGAGGGGCTCTGTCATATGTAGATTGGGACCTTGTTCCATAGCAAGGGAAGTCTTTGCGAAGGGAAACATGTTCTATTAATTGTTGTGCTGAGGTTTATATCCCTAGAGCATGTAGCTCGAGTAGATTTTGTTTTCCTAAGATGGATCATGTTCAACAGTTCTGGGTTGGACATGACTCTGTATGTTAGACAGAGATTGCCTCCAAGAAGGTGGTATGCAACAGAGAAAAGCCTTAGTTTTTTCAATCGTGCTGCATAGGGCAACTGTTTGAGGCCAGTAATCCTCTTAGTGAAGTACCTCTGTGATCTCTCCAGCTGCTGGAGATGCCTAGCCAGGTACATTCCAATTGGTGCATTGTACTCAATAATGGGTCTGATGAGGGAAGAGTAGAGGGGCACCATTACATCCTTAGATCTTGATGCGAACCCTTTCGTGATCAGATGGGTCACATAGAAGGATTTTCTAACCACCTTGGCAACATGGTTATCAAAGGAAAGCTGACTATCTACTTGGGTCCCTAGATCCCTTATTACTTCTTCAGATTTCAGGGGGTTACCTCCTATGTGGTAGTTCATGGGTACTCTGTTTTTTCCAAAGGGGATTACTACGCATTTTTTAGTATTTAGCTTGAGATCATGGCTTTGACACCATGCATCAGTCTCATTAATGCCCTTCTGGAGGATATCCATGTTGGCCGGAGACTCTATTATAGCACTCAGTTTGCAGTCATCCATAAACTTGGTCAGCCACAGCCCTTCAGTGCTTGCCTGTACTTCTGAGAAGTATATGCCAAACAGGAGGGGCCCCAGGACAGAGCCCTGAGGCACACCACTCGTTACTGGTCTGGATTCGGACATTGATCCCGCTACTCTTACTTTGTGGGATCTGTCTGAGAGCCAGTTTGTAATCCATCTTGTGACATAAGGGTTTATTCCCAGGTTGGTGAGTTTATCAATAATACCCGAATGGAGAATGGTGTCAAATGCTTTAGCAAGGTCAAGGTAAGCCGTGTGTACCTCCTTTCCCTTATCTATAGCCTGAGTAACTGTCTCAAAGAAGTCCACCAGGTTCAGGAGGCATGATCTGCCCTTGACAAAGCCGAACTGTGTGGGGTCAAGTGTTTGGAGGTTACCAGTCTCTCCATTTATGAGTTCCATAATGATTTGCTCCATTGCCTTACAGATCAGACTGGTCAGGCTTATTGGTCAGTAGTTCCCAGGGTCGGTTGTGGGCCCACCCTTGTGCAGTGGAACCACCGTTGCTGTGCGCCATTCTATGGGCACATATCCTGTCGAGAGGCTGAGATAGGGTATTCAGATGCGGGGTTAATTCATTTTGGAGCTCGCGTATGACACAGCCCGGGACACCATCTGGTCCCATGGAGGCAGTGTTTTTAGCTTTAGATAGAGCCTTATT
The DNA here is from genome assembly GCF_019279795.1 of Protopterus annectens. NCBI lineage: Eukaryota > Metazoa > Chordata > Ceratodontiformes > Protopteridae > Protopterus > Protopterus annectens. The sequence goes on along the minus strand of NC_056726.1, from coordinate 1,807,219,099 downwards.
AACCAACGTATCAGTAATAATTGGAGTTACACAATCCCCTGGAACAGTAATAGGCCCTGTAGGTGGTGGGGGTAGGAGAAATTTGCACTGAACCTATAGGTTAATAGGTTCATAGGTAAGTACTAGGCTATCGGCCTAAGGGCCTGCGTAAGCCTAGCCAACAAGGTTCCCTGGCTTACGCCACCCAAGAAAGTTATTTTCCTGTGCCCCTGTTGAGCAGAGACACAGAAGTGATCCCCGGGGTGTATTTCCTATTTCCCATCCACTCATCAAGATTTTTCTTGAAGAGTGCTAATGAAAAACTGTGCTTGACATAGATGGGTAGCCTGTTCCAGAGTATGGGAAGTCTCTGGGATAGGAATCTATCTCTCCAGCATGTCCTGTTTATTGTGTTGACAAGGTTTAGGTCCCTAGAGTGTGTAGCTCGGAGGGATTGGGATTTCTTTAGGTGTAGCATGTCCAACAGCTCTGGGTTTGACATAGCTTTATATGTTAGGCAGAGATCAACTCTGAGTAGGCGATATGCTATGGAGTAAAGCTGGAGTTTTTTGAGGCGGTCAGTGTAGGGCATTTGTTTGAGTCCAGTAATCCTCTTTGTGAGGTACTTCTGTGGCCTTTCCAGCTGCTGCAGATGTCTTGTGAGGTACATTCCAAAAGGGGCGTTGTACTCTATAGTGGGTCTAATTAGCACCGAGTAGAGGGGAATGATGGCCTCTTTTTTCCTGGATGAGATCCCTTTTATAATGAGTTGTGCCACGTAGAAGGACTTCCTGACTACTGTGGTGATGTGACTATCAAAGGAGAGACTACTGTCCACCTGGGTCCCAAGGTCTCTTATCAAGCATTCGGTGTTAAGTAGATTGCTGCCTATGTGGTAGTTCATGGGTACAGAGTTTTTACCAAAGGGGATGACACTGCACTTTTTGGCATTGAGCTTGAGGCCATGGCTCTGACACCAGGCATCTGTCTCAGAGAGGCCCTTCTGTAGGATGTTCACATCATTTGGGGACTTGACTATGGCTCCTAGTTTGCAGTCATCTGTGAACTTCGTTGGCCAGAGGCCGTCTGTGTTAGCCTGTACTTCAGAGAAGTAGATAACAAACAGGAGCGGTCCCAGGATGGAACCCTGTGATACTCCACTTGTCACTGGTTTGAGGTCAGATTTGGAGTCTGCAACATTTACAGTGTGGGTTCTGTCAGTGAGCCAGTTGGCAACCCATCTTGTGATGTAGGGATTTATGCCTAGTTTATTGAGTTTAGCTATAATTCCAGAATGGGGGCTGGTGTTGAAAGCCTTGGCGAGGTCAAGATAGGCTGTGTGAACCACCTTACCCTCATCTATGGCTTTGGTGACTGCCTCAAAGAAGTCGATCAGGTTCAGGAGGCATGATCTGCCTTTCACAAACCCGAACTGGGTGGGATCCAGAGTTTGGAGGTTACCAATGTCTTTGTTTATGAGTTCCATGATGATACGTTCCATGGCTTCAACCAAGATGTTGGCAATGTCAGTGGGGTCAGTGTATTTTGTTCCATTTTGTACTAGCTCAGAACAGACCTGAGCATTGCCATTTAGGTTTTTGACATAACCATAGAAGGCGTTATAGTTATCCTTGGCATCCTTGGCAACCTTATTTTCGAAATTGGCTTTAGATGACTTGATGAGGGCCCTCAACTTCTTACTAATGCTGATCAGGGATGATTTTTCTACTTGGGATTTGGCCTTTTTTTGTATAAATCTCCTCCTTTTATTGTATAGTTTGCTTATGGCCAGGGTCCACCAGACTGGTTTCTTCTTGCTTGAGGAAGGAGTCTTGGTTTTATTTGGGATAGCACGGTCCATGCAATCCTGAAGATGTATATAAAGTGCCTTGGTGTAGGATTCTGCATCCTGGATATCATTATCCTTCTGCAAGGGAATAGTAAAACTTTCTACTTCTGACACAAGTAGTTTGAAGTTTGCTTTGGAAAGTTTTTTTGCAATGGTTTCTTTGACTGGGGGAGGTGGAGGGGTGAGGACATCCAGGGTTATCAGTTTGTGGTCTGATCTGACCAGACAGGGAGTTATAACAGGTGTGGTACAATATATTTGTGATGATTAAATCCAATATGTTGTCCCTGTTAATGATTTTAGGTTTAGATTTGGTAGAGATGTGATTCAGCAGAATAATGTCTTATCTTTGTCTTTACCTTAGTGAACAGATCTGTCTCTGTAATATGTTTTTGTCTAGAATGTTTGAAGGTCACAAAGTCTGGTTTTACACAGCATACATCTAGTTTAAGGAAAAACAACCACATCACTCAGACTGTAGGTCTGATCTAAAATGTCTGGAAGCAACATCTTGTAGAAAGTCAGCCTCTCATCTTATGAAAGAAATCTAAGTAAAAACGTTCAGTGCTTGTGACTGATAGTGATATCTCATAGCATCTATACAATGTCTGAAGAAAGGAAAAAAAAATAATCATTTTAATTTGACATGCTCATTACTCATGCAGCTTGTGAAATTATGTCAGCATGTAGTCTACAGACTTGTCAGTTTACTAGATAAAAATATCTTGCTTTTGTGAACTCTTCTAGTAAAGTAGACAAATGTATAGCTCATTAATTCAATTATGTCAATGTACAACTCAGCTTTACCTCATACATCAGGCATGAGAATCTGTAATGGTCAAAACAGAAACTGTTTAGTTAATGGACATGTTTTCACCTAGCTCAAGGTTTAGCTTTCACGAATTGCAGCCATAGATTATCATGCAGTAAGACTATTAGCAGATGGCACTGATTAATACCAACATGCTGTTATTTCTCAGACTTTATTTTCCAAGAAAATTATAACCACTTCATATACCTTTCTTGGAATTTAGCTTGTTATTGTAGAGTTAGAAAAAAGCATTTTGTACTCTGATTTTTTTCTTCTAGTATGCCTTGTGTAATGTTATGGGCAGTGCAGTGGTGCAGCTGTAGCATTGTCACCTCACAGCAAAAGGTTCTCCAATTTGATTCTCAGCTGGGGTGCTTTCTGTGCGGAGTATGCATGTCCTCTCTGCGTTCATTTGGGTGTGCTCTGGTTTCCTCCCATGGTACAAAGATATGTGTCTGCAGTGCTTCTCCCTGGATCTCTGCTAAAAATTGTCTTTGTCCAAGTTGGATTTTCCCAGTTAACAAATGTTAAATAAATATACTGAAACTGTTATATTAGATCTGGAATTCAATCTATTCATTTAGCTTATCTCAGTCCTACAAGAAAGTTATGCTGTAAGTAAAGACTGAAGTTGTTAGCTTGCCAAAAGAAAAAAAAAAAAACAGGCACAGTTCACTTTGCTTCAGTATGGGCAGCTAATTTCAATTAATTCTTAATCATTGCCAATTCTTGCCAAACACTAGCTGGCATTACTTAATTTATGACATTCTGTCTGCAGCTGCTTCTTATGAAAATGTCTTATTGTATTACAAAAAGCACTTCTCATTCACTTTAAGACATAACAATTTGTATGGTGGTAAAACAAGAGATGTAGAAGTTTTGATGTTGCAGGCAACTATGTTTAATCATCAGTGCAAATTCTGAGGTGTCTGGCCAAATATTCCATAGAATTCAGTAAACTCCATGTAGACTTTGTACGAAGCCTACACAGAGTTTACATGTGTGTGTTTGGTGATACTTGGTGAGCAGCAGCGCTCATTCCATATTCATGCAGCACACCATGTTTAAACATAAATACGCGAGGTTTCATGGCTGGCAACAGTGTTGCTGGCCAGGAAAGCATGAAAGCAAACACAGATAGCAATCCTGTTTTTGTCAGAGCACTGAAGGTCTCCGGCTTCACATGGAATTCCACAATAATCACCCGGGCTTAACAGATAGCTCTCTATCTCTTAGTGCAAGCCACATGGACAAAGGCTAACATATTGGGGGGGACAATGACCCAAAAATCAGGACATATTTGACATTTTTGCTCTTTAGAAATGTGCTAGAACAACCAGGGGTTTGTGTTAAGATATATTTTCTGATGGATTTAAAGTCTAAAACTCGAATGTATGTAATTATTGAGTCACATCAGTCCTGAGATCATCCCAGTAATATGGCAGAAAACTACAGATTTGATAAGGAACACATCAAAACATATATAAGGCAAACATCTGGACAGTCTGGGAAAATCTGGACAGTTGAGAGGTAAGATTGTTAAGTTTATGGTCCAAACACAATGTAGGACAGTGTATCTGCAGTGCAGAGTATTGTATCTCCCATTCCTGGTATTCTGTACTGAAGTTGTGAAAATGATCTGCATACCTCTTGACTGTACAGATGTTCACAGAATATCCAGATTTCTACCTCACATTTTTGGTCTCTTCCTCATAAAATTTGCGGTTTTCTGGTAATTTACTGAATATTGAAGTCACTAGATAATACTAAATAAAGACAAACATTTGAGTTTTAGACTTTATATCCTTCAGAAAATATGCAATAATGCAAAATCTTTTATTCTAGCAACTTTCTAAGTTTATAGGAACAATATTTAAATTATTTCCCAATTTTTGGGCCTTTGTCCCCCCCCATTCTTTATGGCTTTGTCCAGATTTTTTGCACTAAGAGGTTGAGAGGTGTGTCTGTAAGGGTACATGGACTGGTGTAAAATAAACACTCAGGGGAAATGTGTGTATTGAATAGGAACACACAGATGAGTAGTAGGACTGAATACAGGGAAAGAGGACAGGTGAAACAACCTAATGTACAGCAGATGAGGCATGTCAATAGAAGATGGTTGTGGCAGCAACACCAATCACATATCAATATGGTACAGTATAGGCCCTGATGCCCTCACAAGCTTAGCCAAGAATTTAGCTCATGTTCCAACAAGTCAGCACCCTATGCCATTGTCAAGCAGGGACACAGGTGGAATCCCCGGGGTATATTTTCTTTTCCCCATCCAGTTATCCAGGCTGCACTTAAAAAGATTTAATGAGGTACTCTGCTTTACATGGACAGGGAATCTATTCCACAAAAGGGGGAGTCTCTGAGACACAAATCTGTCCCGCCAACAAGTCCTATTAATGTCACAGACCAGGTTGAGGTCACACATGTGAGGTTACTCAAGTAGACCTTGACTTGTAGATATGCAGCAGTCCTATCAGGGCAAGGTCTGAGATTGTTTTGTGTGCCAGACTGAGGTCACCTCTGAGGAGTCTGTAGGAGAGTGAGTAGAGGGACAGGACTTTTAGCCTATCTGTGTAGGGTAGATGTTTGAGGCCCTGGGTTCTCTGGGTGAGGAACCTCTGTGGTCTCTCCAGCTGTTCTATGTGCTTTGTGAGGTACATGCTGAAAGGGGTATTGTACTAAATAATGGATCTTATAAGGGAAGAATACAGTGATGTTATGACCACCTTGTCCCTGAATGAGATACCCTTACTAATGAGGTGGGCCATGTAGAAAGCTTTCCATACAATGGAGGCAATATGGTCATCAAAAGTCAATTAGTTATCAACTTGTGTGCCCAAGTCCCTCGCAACTGATTGTGTGCTTAGTGCCTTATTATCAATGTGATAATTTATGGGATGTCATTCTCCCCAAAAGGGATGATGATGCATTTTTTGGCATTCAGTTTGAGGCCATATTTCTGGCACCACTCATTTGTTTGGATGAGACCCTCTTGGAGGATGTCCACATCACTAGGGGAATTTATGACAGCACCCAGATTGCAGTCATCTGCAAACCTGGCCAGCCAGAGCCCACTAGATTTGACATGCACCTCTGAGAAGTATATCCCAAACAGAAGAGGCTCCAAGACCAATCCTTGGGGTACACCACATGTTATGGGTCTACTACTTGAGGTGGCTTCCCCTATTTTGACTAGGTGGGTTCTATCAGTGAGCCAGTTTGCTACCCATCTGGTAACATATGGATTGATGCCTAGTTCAGAGAGTTTATCTATTATACCTGAGTGGGGAATAGTATTGGCCAGGTCAAGGTAAGCGGTGTCCACTGTCTTCCCCTCATCTATGGCCTTGGTGACTGTCTCAAAGAAGTCGACCAAATTTAACAGACACGACCTCCCCTTAGCAAAACCAAAGTGTCTGGGATCAAGTGTCTGGAGCCTGCCAAAGTTCTTGTTAATGAGGTCCATAATAATCCGCTCCATGGCCTTGCAGATCAGGCTGGTTAGGCTGATGGGCCTATAATTTCCTTGATCGGTGGATGCTCCACCTTTGTGCAATGGGATTAGAGTAGTTGCCCTCCACTCAGCTGGGATGAAGCTGGTACTCAGGCTTTGGTTGAATAGGGTGCCTAATGGTGTTGCAAGCTCCTGCCTGAGTTCATGTAGGATGCAGCCTGGGATGTTATCGGGTCCCATGGAGGCTGTATTTTTTGCCTTCGAGAGGGCAGTGATGACTTGCTCCCTAGAGATAAGGGGAGGGGGCAGGTACTGGGGATGTCCTGTTTTACTGATGGGGGGAACAGAGGAGTGAAGTTTTCACTGAACCTGTCTGTCAGCAGGTTGGCTATATCTACAGAGTTTGTGTATGTGGTGTCCTTGACCACCAGTTCTGAGCAGATCTGGGTGCTTCCCTTGAAATTGTGGACATATGTGAAGAAAGCCTTATAAATGCCTTTAGTAGATGTGGCCAGTTTGGACTCAAAGTTTGCTTTGGGGTATTTCTCTAGTGCTCTTATTTGCTTGTTCAGGCTAAGGAGAGATTGCTTCCAATTAGACACCTGCTCTTTCTTGTCCTGGACAGCAATTGTTTCCTTTTATTATAGAGTTTATTTATTGTAGATGTCTACCAGGTAGTTTTGCTCTTCCTTGAGGAGGATGATTTCATCATGTCTGGTATTCCTGAGTCCATGCAGCTATATAAATGCTCATATAGTACTTTGGTGTAGGTTTGGACATATGTGCCAGTTCCTGTGGAGGGGGAGGGGGCTGTGAAGCTGTTTATACTTTCCCTCAGGAGGTTGTAATCAGTTTTAGAGAAGTTTTTTTGTTTGACCCTAGCTGGGGTGGAGATGGTGACTTTGAAAGTGACTGCTTTGTGGTCGGATCTTACCAGGAATGATGACACTGTAGCAATGCTGCAGTTGTTACTCATGTTGGTTAATACCAAGTTCAAGATATTTTCACCTCTTGTGGGGGTGTCAACCAACTGGTTCAAGGCATTTGTATTGACAGAATCAAGGAATCTCTGGGCATTTGTGTTTTGGCATGAGTATTTCTTCCAGTTTATGGTTGGATAGTTAAAGTCACCCAAGATCAGGGTAAAGGGTTGAATCTTGATAGATTCTAAGAGATCCAAATAGGTGCAGTGGGAATCTTCAGTCAGAGTCGGAGGCCTGTACCTAGCTATGATTTGAATAGGGGTCTTGTCAATTGCTAACTGTACCTGGAATATTTCCTGTGCATCATACTGTTTGACCAGTCTAGAGGTGTTTAGGTCTTTTATATATATTGCAACTCTATCTCCCTTTGTTTTGCTGCCCACTGTTTGGGGTCTGAATGAATGATAAGATGAGCAATCTGGTATGGCTGAGGTGCTCTCCATCTCTACAGCTTTGAACCAGGTTTCTATGACTGCACAAATGTCAGCTTCTTCCAGGGTTAAGAATGCTTGCAATGAGTGCAGTTTCATGTTTAGACTCCTGGCATTTAGCAATATGACCTTTAATTTACATTTTGATTAAATTTTCGCGTTGGTAGTTTTGACCTCATGGCATTGCCTAAAAACGGCACTATGGCGGAGTCAAGAGTCTTTGCCAGGAGCCTGAAGTCCAAGGGAGACAGATGGAGGCCATCTCTGGCAAAGCATCGAGGCTTGTCAATCATGTCATCCCAGGCTGTCAGGTACTGGATCCCCTTGGAATGACACCAGAAACTAAGCCAATTGTTAAAGTCAATCATTTTCTGTTTGTATTGAGGCAGTAGAGACTGCACAGTGAAAATGTGTATTGTGAGACTGTCACATAGGGTGACATAACAATGGGGAGGATGTTTGTGTGAAATAAACATCATTTCATGAATCATGCAGGGGATATCTATCAGGGTGTTACATAAATTTTGGTACAATGCATATTGTGAAGCTGTGCAGACTGATTTGCCTGACTATGAGTGTTATCTCAGCAGAGGTTTTCAGCAAGTGGGATATAGGTAAAGTCTAATGGACAGCATTAAAAGAAGCAACTACAATCATGAACAATATCAGAATAATACCAGCAGTGATACCATGCCTCTGACATAGCATATGTGATTCAGAGTGATCAGAGATGATCCTGAACAAACACACCTGTACAACTATTATGATATGTTCACACTCTATGAGGTAATCATGCACACAGTCTTGACACCATAACATCTGTTGGAAGTGTTAGGAGGGGCACTGCTATACCTGAATGCGACATTATGATCAATACAAGCTAGTTGACTGGTGTGCATGGCATATATATGTAGCACAATCAACACTGTCACGAATGTTACTCTTGCCATTGATCTTGTCAAACAGCTATGTTTGTACTGTGTGCATCACCAGAACAGGTAGCACACATACATCTGATGTAATAACTTGGTAGGGGTTCTACACCATCAGACAGTAATGTTTATGCCACAAAAAGAATACCTAGATATGGCAAATAAGGTGTGTGACAGCTCACTATGACAAAGGTGGCACACTTCAGTTACACATCACTGGAAGATGGGTAGGGAGGTACATGAAGAAGGGTGCATTGTACTCAGTTATTGGTGTGATGAAGGCTGTGAATTATGGAGGTATTATGGCCTCTGATGTGGATGTCCTTCACATAATCAGTACTTGTGTTACATGCAACAGTGTAGTCAGCACCATGACTACATTCTTTCTGGTAGACGTTCCACTTACCATGTATCCCAGGACACAGGTTACATACTATTGGTCTGATTTTAGGCTGTGATTTCTACATTATACTTGGTTTGTGTGTTTGTATTCCTGGTGTAACAACCCTGCCCTTATGTTTGCTTATCATTGCAGGTGTTGTTATAGCTGTAGCAGCAATCCTTTGGTGGCAACAATCTTTGGTGTGTGTTGATACTGTCTGTATTATACTAATATCACATTTGGAGGCAAGGCAGCTGTTTGGACACAGAATGTGTATGTCACCTGAGATGTCCATCACTTAAAGAATGGACAGGAAAGGGTGTGGCAGACAGCCCTGATGTACAGACCTGATCACTGTACCTGAGATGTATGTCACTTCACATATGTCAACATATTTAGATGTCATGTATGTGATACACTAGTCTACCCACTTGGTGATATAGATATATATGGCCATATCTGACAGTGCTGAGTGAATACCTCAGAGTGGATTTGTGTCAGACATGATTTAGCATTAACAACTCATACAGGTCTGTTGCACAGAGCCAGGATATCACTAGTGTTCATTTAGAAAAGGCCCATGATGACATGTTGGTCTACCTCAAAGATGAGAAGAGTCAGGATGTGTCTATGCATGCACACACTGGGTACTGTCCCCCCAACTCACACAGATGCATGTTGAAAACACTCTTCTACAGGAATATAGTCTGTGAGGAGGGTGTGCTGAAGTGTGTATTCAACCATGTCAATAAGTTGCAAGTGATAAGTCACATAATAGGTGATCTGTGATGTTGTAACAGCCCATTGATTCTGTGTGATAGGCCCGGATGAAGGTAAGACAGTGCATACTGGCTATCCTCAACTGGTCTAGGGTTTGAACACAATCCCCCATGCAGGGATCATTGAGAAACTTGCCCAGCAAGGAATTAAACCTCATGTCACTAGATGCCAACCAACTAGATCACTGAAAGAACACCTACTGTGAAAGTTGGTAAATCAACCTGTACCAGTAGACCTGCCACCATTGGTGTAATCCAGGGATCTCTGCTTGGCCCTTTATTGTTTGGAAACTATTTCTTGACAGTTCAGGCTAAAGTATATGGCCTCTGGCTTACCACATTTGCTGATTCTTCCATACTGAGTGCAATCATTGAGTCCACCTACGATGGTAACATACTACAGGAGCAGCTAACACTGACAAATGATTGCTGACAAAGCCACACAGTCTACAAATAAATGCAAAAATGTGTCTTTATTTAGGCCTTCTGCAAAGTGGAATTCCCTGCTAATTACAGTATTGACAGCATTCCTGCTATGCTGCAACCCAGTGATGCAAGCAATGGGAAAACACATACATAGCAATCTGAACTTCAACCACTGAATGTCCACATTGTATTCTGATCTCAGGATTATATTACAGCACTGTACTTAGAACTCATAATAACACTAATGCAGAGTATAATGCTCTCTTTTGCATGTACCTCAACAGACACATGCAGTAGCTGGAGAGACCACATGGGTTACTCACCAAGAAAACACAGTGCATACAAACTATGCCATGATATATGTGGATAGACTGAAATTCATGTCACTGTAATCTGTACTGTATAGGATGAGATGACTTCTGCCTAGCCTCCAGCCCAGTCTCTGACCCTGCCCTAGTGGGAGTACTGCACATCCACAAATCAGATATAGCTGATGACATCAGAAGTGTCTGCTCAGGAGAATATGGCTATAATAATGTCCCACATGCTGGTGTAAAAAACAGCAAGTACACACACACACACAAACACACACACACACACGCACACACACACACCATATGACTGCAGTGAGAATAGAGACCCTACGTATTTAAGCACACAGACTACAGAACTCTGCATTTAAGGGAAACATCATGGCTTAAGTCTGACTTGTAGTGTCTCCGACAACATTTTATAGCCAATGACATCAGCAGTGTCTGGTGAGTAGAATATCACAATAATAGTGTCCCACATGCTGATGTAAAAGGCTCCCTGTAATGTCAAGCAAGTTCACACACACACACACACACACACACACACACACACACACACACACACACACACACACACACACACACACACACACACACACACACCTCAACTGTCCAGATTTTCAGAGAATGTCGATTTCTGTACCAATATTTTTTGTCTGCTTTTCATAAAATCTGTGGTTTTCTAGCAAATCACTGGGGATTGAAGTCACTAAATAATGACATACATTTAAGTTTCACAAATATTTCACACTTCATATCCTTCAGAAAATTCATCATAACACAAATCCTAGTATTCTAGCAACATTAAAAGTTTATAAGAGCAACATTTAAAATTGGTCCCTATTTTTGGGCCTTTGTGCCTTCATTGATTCAGTCTCCATCTAGATTTCTTGCACTAAGAGGCTGAGATATATGCACAAACACCCCCGTTGACTAAAGTGAGAATAGAACCCCTACCTATCAAAGTGCACAGGCCACAAAGCTCTGTCCTTAAGACAAGCACCGCAGCTCAAGTCTGATTTGAAATGTCTCAGAAAACACTTTATAGCTGATGACATCAGTGATGTCTGGTGAGGAGACTATGGCAATAACAGTGTCCCACATGCTAGTATAAAAGGCTCTCTGTAATGTCAAGCAAGTACACAGAAACACACCCTAGCTAACTGCAGTAAGAATGCAAGTACACACACACACACACACACACACACACACACACACACACACACACACACACACACACACACACACACATACACACACACACACACACACACACACACACATACCCTAGTTGACTGCAGTAAGAATAGACCCCCTACCTGTCTAAATACATAGACTACAGAACTTTATATTTAAGGCAAGCACCACAGCTCAAGACTGCCTTGGACTGTCTCAGACAAAACTTTATAGTGATGACATCAGTTGTGTCTGGTGAGGAGAACTGGCAATAACAGTGTCCCACACGCTCATGTAGAAGGATATCTGTAATGTCAAGTAAATGCACACACACATCCCAGTTGACAGCACTGAGTATAGAACCCCTACCTATCTAAAAACACAGATTACAGAACTCAGTACTTTATGCAAGTGCCATGGTACAAGTCTAACTCTTACAAGACTGCAGGTCAACCTATAGTGGATGACATCAGCAGGGCATGTTGGAGAGAAGATGTTGGGACACCTCCATGAAATAGATGTGTAGGCATGGGCAAGTACCAAAACACTGTCAATCCACAGGACTGGAATAGTAACTGTAACATACAGACTTCTGCTTTTCTGGCTAGACACACACATGCACACAGTTGACTGCAGTGAGAACAGAACTCCTACCTATCTAAGGTACACTGACTACAGAGCTCAGTAGATTATGCAAGCTCCACAGCATGTCTGGATTTTGCATGACTACAGGTCAACGTATAGTGAATGACATTAGAAGGGCATGTTGGAGAGAAGATGTTGGTAGGCCTGCATAGGTTCATAGCTTCATAGGTTCAAATGAGGTTACTACCCTAACAGCCCTAGGGAGTTTACAAGCCTAGCCATGTAAAAAAGAAAAGTACCTTTATTGAGCATAGTTATATGGTCATTGTTAGCAGAGCAAATTTTGACCCTGTCCATGAGGGACATAGGTGCCATCCCACAAGTACAAATGGAGAGATGATAAAACCAGCAAAAGGAGAGAAGCATTGATGGAATTGAATTCATCCTCAAGTCTTGGTGAGTACTTTCATAAGGTGGACCATGTTGTTCACAAAATCTCACCAAGAAGACCCTGATATACAGACTGTATTTTTATAGCATATATCATGGACATAAGTAGGTTAAAAATAAATAAAATAGCTGGGTTCACAAGTCCCAGTATAAAAAAGTGCCCAATCCTGGAAGGTGCACTGGTACCAGGACTGGAAAAAAAGACAGTGTAGAATCCTCAAGACATGGAATTTAGGAGGGTGGCCAAATGGTTAACGTGTTTGCCTTACAAACACAAGGTGCAAGGTTTGAGTCTCACAAGGGGTAATTGGCAAGGCTTAAAATGGCTCACAAGGGCATTTAGCTTAGAACTAATCTATGAACTGATCTATAATCTATTCTTACAATGGGTCTGGGCCAGGCTCAAATGGAAGATGCCCCTCCTGTTGTAGAAAGAAGTAGCAGTCCACAAAAATCACAAAAACTGATAGGCCAAAAAAAGAACCATACAGACAATAGAGTGGATTGTTGAGGATAAGAAAGCAACTATGTATTGCTGCTGTTATGCAAGAAGCCCATAATTTCCAGACAAAAAAATATACAAAAAGGCTAAGAGAGAAATTAGAGGAAAGAAAAATACTTCCACAAGAAAAACTGTCAAAAGTTTCCATTAATACAACAGCTCCATAAAAAAACATTATATAGACCATGAAACCTTGTGGTGTTTGGAAAAAGAAGTGACTGAGGAGGTGTGAAAATTTAAAGAACAAAATTTAGAGATGTTTGAAGAGTATAAAAAAGAAATATGGACATGGGAAAGAAAGATCTGACATGGTGCAATATTTATGCAAAGGAGAAAGCCAAATTAATCAACACAAAAAAGGCAGCCCCAAAGATATTCAATGAGAGATATAGGCAAAGATATCCAGATATGGAAAAGTTCACAATAAAAAAAATAAGATCACAAAGAGGGAATGTAGAACAGAAAGTTAGTCAAGTAGAAGTTAAAACATAGAAGCTGAAGTTATGCAATACTTGTAAAGTGAAGGATTCACTGTAGAAAGTCTAACATAGGGCATATCACAGCATGATGGAACAACTAGTCCCCAAAGTAAGGTGAAACAAGAGGAGCAGTAGACATCTGAAGAAGAAATACAGACAAGGCAAAGAAAAAGAGATTTAATATGGTACAATATTTATGTAAAAGAGAAAGCAAAACTAATCAATGCAAAAAAGCAGCGCCAAAGATATTTGAAGAGAAATACAGGCAAAGACATCCAGATATGGAAAATTTTACAATACAAAAAATAAGAAAGCAAAGAGGAAAAGCAGAAAAGAGGATTAGTATAGAAGAAGTTAAAGAAATAGAAAAAGTTGTTATGGATTCCCTGCAAGTGAAGGATTTAGTGTAGAAAATTTAACACAACAGGATAGAGCAATGGACACCGCAATTAAATAGAAATCAGTGGAGCAGAAAGTATTTAATCAGTTGACATATGAAGATACTTTGGAGCCTCTCATAGGAAATGAGTATAAACATTCAGTTGGAGCTATACAGCAAGGGAAAAAACAGGAAACTCTGGCAACTCTGACACAGTCATTGCCATGGAGTGGTAGGCCAGTGGGTTCCCTTATGAAACTTTCTATAGAATGCCCACAGGAAATGACAAACAAAGAATGTGCCCTCAGTTTAGAAGAAAATGATCTAAGAGAAGAGTTACTTAATTTAATAGAGATGGTTAGACATATTAAGATCAGTGAAAGAAATAGACTGCAGAAGGTCAATAAAACCCAAAAGGTTAGAAGACCGATAAAACAAATGAACACAGCAATATGGACTATCCCATAGGAAACCAGTATAAAGGTTCAATTGGAGCTATACAGCAAGGGAAAAAACAGGAAACTCTGGCAACTCTGATACAGTCAATGCTGTGGAGTGATAGGCCAATGGGTTCCCATATGAAAGAGCAACAGATGATACAGGGTGAAACTGAAGAGAGCATGGCACAGGAAGAAGCTCTGGAACTATCTATAGAATGCCCACAGGAAATGATAAAGAATGTGCCCTTAGTTTAGAAGAAAATGATCTAAGAGAAGAGTTACTTAATTTAATAGAGATGGTTAGACATATTAAGATCAATGATAGAAATAGACTGCAGAAGGTCAATAAAATCCAAAAAGTTAGAAGTTTGATAAAACAAATGAACACAGTAATTAGGACTATCCATAGCAATTCATGCAATATGACAAAAGCAAATAGGATACATTACAGTGCAGCCAAATTGATAACAGATAAAGTCCTGCCACAAGAACACATGGTAGTAAGGGAAAGGATGGGGAGAAACCAAATGCTGTCATGGAAGTATCAAATAGAGAAAACTATAAAACAATTAAGACAAGAAGTGTCACTGTTATAAGAGTAAAGAAGAGGGAACAGATCAATATAAATACTCAGAAAGATAGACACGATAAAAGTAATGGGCAGTATTATAACAGATGAGGCTTTATCATGAACTATCGCAAATAATAAACTAAAAATATCAGCACATGCTGAAAAACTTAGAAGATACACAGATAAATATAAAGGAAAAGTACAAAATAAGCAATTTACTGATGACCCAAAAAAGTTTTATAAAAAATTGGGAAACAAGGTAAAACGAAATGAAATACCACCAAAAAAGAAGAAATAGATTCATTTTGAAGAAGTATTTATGAAGATCTTGTGGAACATAACAGAGATGCTAAATAGATAAAAGAAGTCAGAGAAATAATGCTAAGTTCAAATGTACAGGATATGAAATGGGATGAAATAATGGCCAGAGAGATTGAAACAAAGTTAAGAAAAGCCTCTAAATGGAAAGCCCGAGGCCCAGCTGCAGTACCTAAAGTCTGGTAAAAGTATTAACATCTTCACACAAAGATTTAGCCATGGGTTAGAAGATGTGCATCCTTAACAGATACCAGCCTGGTTAACAACAGGAAAAACAATGCTCCTACTTAAGAATGAAACTGCAAGTTACCCTAAAAATTATAAATGAATAACTTGTCTTCCAGTGCCGTATAAACTATACACTCTAATTGATGCCAACAGAGTTTATAGTCGTTTAGAAGAAAACTCAGTTATGGCAATAGAATAAAAGGGTAATGAAAGAAAGTCATATGGACTGTTGCACTGGGGATTGTTCAAACATTATAATACTGAAGTAGCTGAAAAACACTGGAAACATGAGCCACAAAGCATCACAGAAAATGATGAAATCTACATCACATGGGTTCACCTATTACCAACAGTTCAAAAGATAGATGTGAGAAAACCAAATATAGTGGTCCATGAAAAGAAGACAAAAGTAGCATTGATCATTGAAATTGCCACAGCCAGTGACTACAGTGTCTTGCATACAGAAAGACAAAAAGTCATAAAATATCAGGAGTTTCAGACAGAAATGTGAGCAATGTGGAAGAAAGATATCCAGACAGTTCGAATAGTAGTAGGATCAATGGGTCTGATAAAAAAGAATCTACAGTCATATTTAGATATGTTACCAATACATGTAACTCTGTACGGATTGCAGGAGTCATTACTGGGCACATTACATGTGCTGCAAAGAGCACTTCTGTCTGATATCAAAGATTGAAACAATAATAAATTCATGAACTTTAATCATACTTTGACTTAAGAATGGGGTCCATTCCTGTCATGATATTAGAAACCCAAACAGTTTGGAGAAATTAAAAGGGGTGAATTTACAATCAGTCATCCAGTTGTCAAGGCTGAGCTTGAATAGGGTCATTGAGGAGCACTGCTTCACATGCAGTGGGAGCCTATTACTGAGGAGTGGCAATTGCTGGGAGATGCACATGTCTCTCCGGCATGTTCATTTTATGTCACGGGTTAGAGTGAGATTCCTTGAGCAAGTTATTCTTGTCCCATTTGATTTGCAGATGTCCAGCATTTTCAGTAGGGCAGGGTCTGAGACTGTTATGTAGGCCAGGCAGAGGTCACCTCTCTGTAGCCTGCATGGTACTGAGTACAGTGACTGTTTTTTTTCAGTTTCTCCATGCATGTCATGTTTTGGAGGCCCTGTATTCTCTGAGTCGCAAACCTCTGCAATTTTTCCATTTTCTGTAGGTGTCTGGTGAGGTACAGGCAGAAAGGAGCATTGTACTCAATTAGTAGTCTGATAAGGGTAGAGCACAGCAGAGCTATGCCCTCCCTGGTCTTGGATGTGATGGCCTTATTTATATGGTGCACAATGTAGAATGTGTATCTCACCACTATGGACACATCGTGACTGAAGTGTAGATTGCTACCAACATGTGTTCCCAAGTCTCCCAACACTGTGTTTAAGCTTAGAATGGTGCTATGTATATCATAATTAGCAGGGGTACGTCATTGCCAAAGAGGTCAATGAGGCATTTTTCCTTCAAGGTTCAGTCCTTGAGTTTGGCACCAATCATTTGTCTGTGTCAGCCCCTTCTGTAATATGTTAACATCATTTGGGGACTCTATATGACTGCATCCAGTTGACAGTCATCTGCAAACTTGGTAAGCCACAGGCCATCTACCTTTGCTTGGATTTCAGAGAAATGGTTTCTAAACAGTTGAGGGTTCAGCACAGATCCTTCTGGTATTCCACTGTTAAGTGGTCTACTGGTGGAGGTGCAGTACCCAAAGGGACAAAGGCCTTGGATAACTCAACATAGGTGGTATGTCCTGTTATCCCTCATTCAGGTCTTTGGGGTCAGTATCAAAGAAGTCCACAAGGTTTAATAAGCAAGAACTACCACTGACAAAACCAAAATGGGTCGGGTCAAGTGTGCTAAAGGTCATTTATGTCTCTGTGGATAAGGTCCATGTTGATTCCTTCCATAGCCTTGCAGATAAAGCTTTTTTTTAGGGTTTTTGGTCAATATTTCTAGTTCTGCATGTTAACAGATTGGGGTGCATTGCATATCACACAGCATTTGATATTAAGTTCTTTAGTGTAGGTGATACATGTGTGAAAAAAGTACTGAGACACCAGAGTTGCAGTGCCTGGGGAAGGCAACACATGACTGTATTATATATATGTGACATATTGTTAGATAGGGCTACAGATTGTTATGCTTCCACATGTAATTTCATGTCATAAACAGGAAATGGGTGGTAAACAGCAGTAATACATAATAATATTTATTTTCCATAATGTGGCTAGCAGCAGGTTTGCCCAATGGTTGGCGGAGTGTTTGCACATGCAAGATACACATTTCCAATACTTTCCCTGTTTGCACATAGATAAGCAGTGTGCAAATGTGAGCTGCATTCCTAAAGTCTGAGAGTTAGTCTTGAGTCTATGAAACACACCCGTAACTTAACATATTCTGTGGCAGCAGGTGTAAATGCATTGACATATTTCTTTTTGAGCCCATATTATACTGGGTTCGAATCCATGTTTATGTAATACTTTTAAATAGCTTTAAAGCAACAGTGATAATGCAATGACATTAATTCTTTATAGTACATGTATTGCTGTGTGTATTGGCATAGTGCAGTGGTGTTAAGCGGCATACATGGAGTTTACTACAGCACTGTACTGCCACTCACCTTCACTAGGCATTGCTGCACAATGCCAAACTCTATGCAAACATAGAAGCCAAAAAGTGAAGGTTCCATTGCTTTTTCTGCTACTTATGCGTATTGTGTATGATTTTATTTTGACCAGATTATAGGTGTTAAAATGGGGTAGATAGGAAAATGGTGAAATGGAGAACAAGTAGGGGAAAGAACAAAGGAAAGCAATGCAGGAGTGTGCAGGAGGGAGGTAGGAAAGAACCATAGATATCCATTTCTTCATCAGTAAAAGCTGATCATATGTGCAGAATATTAGCTGAACTTGGACTGTCACCTCCAGAGAGAGAGGGGCGATAACAATATAATCATGTTGTATAGCCAATTAGATTGAATCAAGTGTGTCAAGAAGACATGTGTGAAATGGAAAGCTATGTATGGAATGATTTTTTTTTTATTGGGACAGGTGCCCATTTTTTTTAATTCAGTAAAAGAGTACTGCTGGGTAAGGAACATTGGTATGTGTGAGTCAGGTAAGCTGGTTAAGTTGGAAGCAAATGCAAACAAGCAAGAAAGGAAGACAAGAGACAGGGATGGTGAGAGGCACAAAAGATTGGGGGACACCATGATTGGGGTGAGGGAAGAGATAACACAGGCTCATGCCAATCAAGCTTGGAGACAGTGAGAATCAAGACTTCACCCATTGGACTGTCATAATTGTCCCCTTACTCCACTTGTGGCTGGAGTACTTGATGTCTTCTTCTTCTACAGACCATGAGGGAGAGCAGCCTTTCCATCTGGTGTAGGTGTACACCAGTGGAGCAGTGCATGACCCTATGCACCAACCCTGGCATCTCCCAGTGGGTGATGAAATCACCGCCTCTGCCACTGCTCCCAGTGGGTACCACTACACCAACGTCTAGGACACTATTACTTGAGAGTGCAGGTAGTGCAGGGGCAGCAGAGCCAGTGCTGCCAGATTGGTACCCCATGCATGTTGGGCATCGCTGGTGGAGCAGGGCAGGCTGATACACTGGGACTGGCCTACCCCACTGTACTGTGTAACATTTAGTGATGTGGTACACATGGATGACATAGAGACATTCTGATGACACATAATATAAAATAATAAAAAGAGATAAGGATTGGGGTGAGAGTTAAAAAGAGATAACATTACTACCATCATATATAATTACTACCATCATATGTGACATACAATGTTTTAAAACAATTATACAACTCTTTTATCTGAAGTATTACATTTTAGTATATGTCCTAACAGATACACACTATACTATAGACTGCTGAAAGTAATTCTGGAAATGTGCATGTATTGCACATATGCGTGTTCCAATTATACAGATTGCAGTATGCAGTAAGGCATTTGTGCCACTGATTTAGAGTTTTTAATTTAATGTAAATATTATTGAAGAAATAACAGTATTGCATAGTTGTGAATCATGGTATTTGAACCCACAACCTCTGATTACAGTCTAATACTAGACTCCTACAATTGGTTTGTGCTACATACTAATGCATGCATTCTTGCTTTTATAGTTAGGGATATGCATATTCAATTTGATACAACTCTATAAAAGACCAAAATTCTGTCTTTAGCTTTTAATACTATAATAACACTTCTCTTCTGCTGCATACATATTACTTGCTTCCCTCAGTCTCACCAATTGAGCAATATGAGCCTGCCAATTGAACTCACATTTGGTGGCAGATGGGGATAGAACAGAAAAGAATAAAAGATTATTGTGCATACCAGTCTTGGCTATATTCAACTTTCTAAGTCTTACAAGTACTCTCTAATTGTCATACTTACACAGCTGTGAGATGTCTGCAGTCTCAAAACTCATTCAACCAATATCTAAGAGTATCCCTTTTTCACCTGTGTAGGTCATTAAAATGATGCCTACAATGCTGTCCAGTGTATGGGATACCACTGACACTGGATACAGCCTGGGTCACACTATTCCATGCCTCAGACTTGTACTGGGAGCCAGAATAGTCCCCCTGCAGAAGACTTTGGCTGTGGTGCTTTATCAGCAATTCAATAAATATCCTGGGCTCCTGAACACCCCACTTCTGTGCCCTAAACTTGGCAGCTTCCTCTCTAATGCCAGCCATGTCTACCAACTGAAGTAGAGCAATGGAAACTGATGTTTTCCTGCCAATTCCAGTTATCTGGTTTACTGGTAGTGAGCAAACCCAAGCAATAATGCCAACCAAAATAAAAAGGTTAATCTGACACTTAACCTTAGTTTGATGGGTGTTTGCTGATGTAACTTGGAAATAGATATGAAAATTGGAAGAAAACTGTTAGGTGAGTTAAGTTTGTAGACATTCACTGCTGGCATACATGTAATGACCTGACACATTTGTTTTTGCCTTTATACACTGAGAAACATTGATTTTTACACCGTGGGATTCAAACATAGGCATAAGAGGCAAAACTTTTTCTTTCACAGCATTGATTTTTCATCTTTGCCACAGAATAAGTGCTGCTTCAGCATAGTCTGTAATCATACATAAATACAGATGACAGTTTGAGCTGTTGCAGCCATGTGTGCGACCTGACAAAGTTACTGGATATAGATCCAGTTGCATATGTGTCTTATGTAATTGTGATGCCCCTGCTTCATATTCAAATCCATGATTCATATCAGGTTCACTATCTAAAGTGTTATAAATGAGAGTGAATATAATGGGAAGTGTAACAACAGTAAAAGTGTATGGAATATCCTGTATTACGACCCAGGACCTGGCAGTCTTATACTTATACCTGTTACTACAAGAAGGTTGGAATAGCACTTGTCTGTTTACAGTTCATTGCTATAAACTGCACTGTCTCAACAATAAAAATAGGTTGCACTCCCTGTACTAGAACCAGGACCATCTGTACTCCAATCCTGCACTTACACCTACTGCCAAAGGACTAGTTACATGACATTTTCTAATTTTGTAAATCATCCTTAAGATTTCTGTTTTAACTGCCATGCAATGCCACTTAGTGGTTTGTGCGGTGCCCAGCACAATTAATTGTATGTATCTGGTTTCAATTATTGGCTGTCTGAGTCCTGTCTACAGGTGTTCAATGGCTGGAGTTGCTGGGGAACCTTGCTAACCATAGTGCAACACTGCTAGGTGCAGTTGAGTCATGATACACACAAATTGCAACAATGTACTGTTTTGTCCTTTGCCCTTTTAAAGATACCCTATTTTCAGGTGTTCTGCAGTTGTACTGTCTCATTCCTTGCTGGGCCACTAGTCCAGTTTATGCACTGCTGCACTTTCTGCAAACTAGATATGCACAGCCAAGCCTGACATTCATTTTCTTAATTTCCTGTGTTTGCGCTAAGCTGTGCATTGCACAAATACTGCCCACCAAAAAAAATGAAAGAAAAAAAGGGAAAAGTAGTTGAAATGAGGAAAAGCATTCTATGACATACACACTACAAAATGCTAGTACACATGAGATATTTCTACTTAGGTCTGGATTTGAATTCTCACTCCAATGAACCTTCAGAACACAGTAAGGGAGTCCTTATCCCTTTTTTGCCACAAAAACACCTTTGCAACAAGAACGTTAATCATTCGGCACACAACTAATCCCAACATCATCTACAATAATATGACACCATATAAGTGTTATTTGTACATTTATTAATTGTGGATGTAGTGCACTAAGTGATCACTCAACCAGTTATGAGTATTGCTTGCAAATATGCAGCTCTGTCTTACCTCTCTGTGATTGCTGCTCATTCCTCTCTTATCTGACCAATTATCTAAGACATGCAGTCTGTAAGCCATTCTATATCATTGTCCTTAAAATGTGTGAGGATATTAAATGGCAATACTATAATATGCAGTTGCCAACAAATGAAGGGGAGGTTGGATGTTAATGAACAGAACTTGTAAACTGTGTGCTGCTTACTTACATTTCCAATCTTGACAAAATTACATCTAACACTTTGTAAGTCTAGTGTGACACACCTACTACAAGTAGGGTAGTCTGTATTGCTGTTGGGTTTCCTTCTCCCTACCAGTAATCATTCACAGTTGCAATCCATTAAAAACAAACACTGAAGGAGTGCCTGCACTATGTTTACATCATCTAAACAGAGCCAAGCATTTGGGATTTAGCAGTTCTAATGATGTCACACCTCATTTGCATCTTCACCATACTGTCAGCCCTGAATCTACACCATAAAAAGGCAACAATGTAGCTAGGGAAACTGAAGGTGAGGAAACTTCTTTATGTGGAGAACACAGAAAGGAGGCTATTACTTCAGGATACATCTGCACAAAGTATTACTGAACTTGAGAAGGTAAGCTTGCATTTTGTCATGTTATACTGCATCTGGTGAAATGTAATTAAGAAAAATTTGTTTACTAGTTTTATATATATATATATATATATATATATATATATATATATATATATATATATATTTTTTTTTTTTTTTTTTTTTTGATTAGCAAAGGCTTTACACTTTTATCTGTATACATTAGTTAGAAGCATACTGATGGCACGGGCATGTTTGTCATAGGATCATAGGAGGTTACTAGGTTATTAGCCCTGAGGCTTTTATAAGCCTAGCTCAGAGTTTAGCCCATGTTTAGACAAGTCAGCACCCAGAGCCCCTGTCCAGCAGGGACAGAGGTGGAATCCCAAGAGGGTATTTTCTGTTTCCCATCCAGTTATCAAGGTTGCACTTAAAAAGGGATAATGAGGTACTCTGCTTCACATGGAGAGGGAGTATATTCCACAGAAGAGGGAGGCTCTGTGACACAAATCTGTCACACCAACAAGTCCTGTTGATGTCACAGACCAGGTTGAGGTCACACATGCAGGTTGCTTGAGTGGAGCTTGACTTGCAGATATGCAGCAGTCCCATTAAAGCAGCATCTGAGATTGCTTTGTATGCCAGTCAGAGGTCTCCTCTGTGCAGTCTGTATGAAACTGAGTAGAGGGACAGGGCTTTTAACCTATCTGTATAGGTTAGGTGTTTGAGGCCCTGGATTCTCCTGGTGAGGAACCTCTGTGGTCTCTCCAGCTGCTGCATGTGCTTTGTGAGGTACATGCCGAAGGAGGTGTTGTTCTCAATAATTGACCTTATAAGGGAAGAATACAAACTGGCCTTATAAGGGAAGAATACAAGGATTTTATGACCTATTTGTCCATGGATGAGATACCCTTACTTATGTGGTGGACCATGTAGAAAGCTTTCTGTACAACAGAAGCAACGTGGTGGTCAAAAGTCAGGTTGCTTTCAACCTGGGTGGCCAAATCCCTCACTACTGATTGTGTACTTAGGACATTGTTATTAATGTGATAATATGTGGGGACATCACTCTCCCCAAAGGGGATGATGATGATGCATTTAGTGGCATTCAGCTTGAGGTCATGTTTCTGGCACCAGTCATATTTTTGGGTGAGACCCTCTTGGAGGACGTCCACATCACTTGTGGAATTGATGACTGCACCCAGCTTGCAGTCATCTGCAAACCTGGTTAGCCATAGCCCCCTGGTTTGGCCTGCACCTCAGAGAAGTATATCCCAAATAACAGAGGCCCCAAGACTGATCCCTGGGGTATGCCTCTCATTATGGATCTACTGCTTGAGGTGGCCTCCCCTATTTTGATTAGGTGGGTTCTAATAGTGAGCCAGTTTGCTACCCATCTGGTAACATATGGATCAAAGCCTAGTTAAGAGAGTTTATCTACTATGCCCGAGTGGGGAATAGTGTCAAAAGATTTGGCCAGGTCAAGATAGGCGGTGTGCACTATCTTCCCTTCGTCCATGACTTTAGTGACTGTCTCAAAGTAGTCAATCAGATTTAACAGACATGACCTCCCCTTGACAAAGCCAAACTGTGTGGGGTCACGTGTTTGGAGGTTGCCAATGTCCCTGTTAATGAGGTCCATGAAAATCCATTCCATAGCCTTGAAGATCAGGCTAGTTGGCTGATGGGTCTATTATTTCCTGGATCGGTGGATGCTCCACCTTTGTGTAAAAGGATGACAGTGGCTGCCCTCCACTTGGCTGGGCCAAAGATCGTACTCAGGCTTTGGTTGAATAGGGTGCCTAATGATGCTGCAAGTTAATGCCTGAGTTCATGTAAGATGCAGCCTGGGATGTTATTGGGTCCTATGACGGCTGTATTTTTTGCCTTTGAGAGGGCAGTGATGACCTGTTTTGATCAGATAAGGGGTGGGGGGCAGGTACTGGGGTTGTCCTGATTTACAGATGGGGGGGACAGAGGGGAGACGTTTTCACTGAATCTGTCAGCCAGTAGATTGGCTATATCTACAGCATTTGTGTATGTGGTGCCCTTGACCACCAATTCTGAACAAATCTGGGTGTTTCCTTTGAGATTGCCAGCATATGTGAAGAAGTCCTTATGATTGTTTCCAGGGGCAGCTTGTGCTACTGGACTGCTGGACTGCAGCCTTCCCACCTAGAAAACACAAAAGAAAAATCTTTAAAACTGGAAAACAAAAAAAATTCACGAGTCCCGACTCCTTTGCGCATCAGCAGTCCAGATAGAGTCAAAGAGGTACCCAGCAATCATTGCTGTGAGATACCCAAGAATCTGTGCAGTGACAACTGCACAGAAGAGGAGCTCCAGACTGCTTCAGCTGCAGGCAGAACCAATGAGGGGTGAGCTGCTGCTGCTCTCACAGGACTTTCATTGCACAAGCTTGGCTTCAAGCATGGATTACTGCTTCAGGTAGGTGTTTCATCACTCTCTGGATTGTGGGCTTTGCTTCATTTGTGAAACAGTGGTCACTGGCTGGAGTGTGGGCTTGCGTCATTCATGAAATGGGTAGGTGAAGGCTTTGTAACTAGGACATTTATTTACAGCAGGTAGGCGAAGGCTGGACAAAGTGTGTGTGTGTGTGTGTGTGTGTGTGTGTGTGTGTGTGTGTGTGTGTGTGAAATACCCCAGTTACTATATACTGTTAGCTAGAGACAACAAATGGTGGTGGGTAGAGATGCACAGGCTTGAACTCTGTACCTTGGATGCAGGTGGCAAGGGCCTGAATTCCCTATCCACCACCATTTCTAAAAAAATTTGCAGATTTTTGCCTCATATTTGTTCTGTTCCTCATAAAATCTGTGATTTCTGTATCTACATTTTTACTTGCAAAGTCTGTAGTGCAGTGGTGCACTGGTAACATTGCTGCCTAACAGCTACAGGTTCTCTGGTTTGATTCTTGGCTGGGGTGCCTTCTGTGTAGTGCCTGAATGTCCTCCCATTTTACAAAGATGTGACTGGCATTTCTCCCTGCTCTGCTGAAAATTGTCTTTTGTTCCAAGTTAGACTAGTTTCCTGGTTAAATGTTTAAAAATAACAGGCATTTGAATTTCAGACTTCATATTCTTCAGAAAATACATGGTAACACAAAACTGTTTTAGCATCAGACTAGTTTCCTGGTTAAATGTTTAAAAATAACAGGCATTTGAATTTCAGACTTCATATTCTTCAGAAAGTACATGGTAAAACAAAACTGTTCTAGCAGTTGTCTAAGTTTATAACATGGATATTTGAAATTTGTCCCTATTTTTGGGACTGTATTCCCCCATTATTGGCTTTGTCTAGGTATTTTGTGCTAAGGTTGAGAGTTATCTATGGTGAGAACTGAATTCATTGAATGTTTGGGGGCTGTATTTCCCCCCATTACTGGGTCTGTCTACATGTTTTTTGCTAAGAGGTTGAGAGCTATAGTGAGAACTGAATTCACTGAATATGTTTGGGGGCTGTATTCCCCCCGTTATTGACTTTGTTCAGGTGTATTGTGCCAAGAGGTTGACAGCTATGGTGAGAACTGAATTCACTAAATGGTAGCCATTTAAGTTCGTCTTTCTCTCTTTCACAAAACAGCTGATTTAGCATAGTGGTGTGTTTCTCTGTTTTGCACAGGGTCCCCTGGGTTAAAGACGTGGCAGTATGGTGGTAACACATTATTTTATTCTAGCAACTTTCCAACATTATACAAGCAATGTTTAAAACGTGTCCCTAGTTTTTGGGCTTTTGTGTCCCCCCACCCAATAAATTTTGGCTTTTTCCAGATTTCTTGTGCTGCAAAGTTCAGAGATACAACTGCGTGTCAAGTAGATTTTACAAGGAGCTGAGAGCTGAAGAGGAACAAAACGTTAGTGCTGCTTATTCTGAGTCGGCTTGCATTGGTAATAGCACAACAGGTAGTGTACTTGCTTTTGATGCAGAAGGCTGTGGGTTCTACTCCCACAGTAGATAGATGCATTGCTAATACTGTACTGTGTTGTAAAGTGGGTGGATGCTGCAGTCCTTTTTGGCAAAGATACCTAGAGTAGTAACTATGAACCTGTCCCATTTGCGATATTACTAGCTTATCATTTTTTTTAATGCATGCAACATAAGCAATTTATTCCTCAAGGGCAACGGGCACTTTATTTGTAGATGAATAAACAATGACATATAAAGTTGTTTACTAGCAGCAACCTCTTCATTGTTACAGATTTCTTTAATGTGGAATTATTTAGATTACTTTTACTACTTCAGAGATTGTGCATATTTACTGATACTGGTGGATTGTAGAAGGTTGAGTAGACTTTTATGATGGAAATGATCTGAATTGGGTAGATTTATCATTGGTGCATGCATTTTGTTTCATTGTTTACTGGAAAAATGTTCAAAACAATAAATTTAAAATGCCATCTAATTGTATTGTACAAGGAATATAATTTAGTACAATCAGGAAGGTGTATCAAAGAGCACATGTATGTTTCATGTGCAAGGGGCCTATGATTTGAAAACAGCCCAAAGTTAATCTTTATCTGCCACTGGCAAAATGTATTTTCTTTGAATGTGGGTTTCAATGCTGTTTCATTGAATGTGAGTTTCAAGGGCAGAGAAGTTTTTAATGCTAAGCCTGTTTTCATTGTGAGACTGCATTGCTTTGTTTAGAAGATGTCTTAGTGTTTGTGCTGTAAAATGCAAAATAAAACTTTCAAATGAAATCCAAATCATCATAGAAGTAAAGCAGTAGGCACATTAGTATTTATTGTAAATGGAGTGAAACAGCCAAGTAATGGATCATTGGAATGGCTGCCGGGGAAGGGCTCCATTCGACCATGATTTTGTGAGGGGGAAGGGCGGCAAACTCAAAGACAGCCCCAGCTGAACTATACCTCCCAAATGTCCAGATTTTCACAGAATGAATAGATTTTTGCTTCTTATTTTTGGTGTGTTCCTTATAAAATTTGTGGTTTTCTAGAAGATCATTTAGGAATTAAGCCACTAAATAATGACACACTGAGTTTCAGACTTCATAACCTTCAGAAAAATGCATGCTAAAGTAAGACCTGCTATTCTATCAACTGTCTCAGTTTATACAAGAGCAATTTTTAGTACTGTTTATATGTTCCCCCAATATATTTGGCCTTGTCCACATTTATTGCATTAACAGGTTGAGAGGTACATGCAAATAAATTGCTTTATAGAATTAGGCATAGCCAAACCTCTCAACTGTCGCCGAATTTGGCTGAAAATGTTGCTCTTCCCCTAATAATCCCTCCGCAGAAGAAAACATGGAGGGTTTACAATTAAAAAATAACTGTAATAATCAGAGTTATAGATTACTTTTATTTCAGAAATGCATGTAGATTCTTTTATTTTGTCAGCTGCTCAAGTTAACAGTACTAATATTAAAAAGTGTCCTTTCTTTGACAGGTTCCCAGTTGTATTGTGTGGCTATTTTATATTTTTGCATCACATTTTTGGTCCATTTTTCATAAAATTGTGTTTTTTTTGCAAATTAGTGGTAAATCATTTAAGACTGAAGTTAGAAAATAATGACAGACATTTGAGTTTCAGATTTCATATCCTTCAGAAAATTCATACTAATGCAAGACCTACTATTCTATTATCTTTCTAAGTTTATAAGAGCAATATTTAAAAATTGTCCTTATTTTTGGGCCTTTGTCCCACTTCTATGTATGGCTTTGCCCAGATTTCTTGCTCTGAGTGTGAGAGGTATGACAAATGTGTCAGGGCCATCACCGTCAGCCAGAGACATTTCAAATTGTGACATACTTGTTGCACCCCACTCCCCCATGTAGTGACTCTGGATGTGTCCAAGCAAGGCAAGGAGCAGTTATGCAGTGTAAATGTGCAGGGTATCCCCCCATCCAAGGTAGACACAAGTACTACAGTGGCTTTTCATCTGTTCTTGATTTTGCAGAATGGTCTGGTTTCTGTCATATTTTTGTACTGTTGATTTATGCTTATGACTCAAAGTGCCTGTTGCTCTGTGTTTTAAGTAGCAATGCTTTAATGACCATCAGGTAAGCTTGTCTGAGATCATAACATGCAAGTAAGCTTTAATAAGCATACTGTTAAAGAATTGCCAACATTGAAGCCTTTCTGTTGTTGCCATGCAGAGAATACTTAACTAGATAATGTATAAGCTTTGGGTATTGAAATGCATATGACAGTATTTGCAATAAAGGACAGGATTACATTATTTTAAGAAGTTCATTACACTTGTTGGAGACTTCCAGTGATCTCTGAGGGCTTTACCCATAAACTAAACAGAATGCCATTCATGTGTGGTCCATAACCTGTACAGTAATCCTTTAAGCAATGTATCTTGAGCTTGTTTCTTGTTTGCTTTTCATTTTTACTTTGATCATGTTTTCCCCATTTAACAAGTAGATAGTTGTCAGGCAGCAGGTCTTTTTTGGATAAGAAACATTTTTACAAGTGGGGGCATCACAGAGATTGTTACTTTCAGCATGTTACTTGGTACTTTAATAAAACTGAATATAAATTATAATTAGAACTGCCGTGCAAGGAGAAGCGGTTTGAGTTGAGTGCTGCTTGTTTTTCTTATACTTGATTTTGACTGGCATTCCAGTAATGTATTTAAAAAGTAATTTATTTTTTCATGCCTCACAACCTTTTTGTTTCCATCTAGATATTAAGTAAGCTGTCATGAAGCCAATGCATTGAAATATTTTTATTCTTTTAGACTTCATTTGTCTTGACTGGACTCTCATAATGAGGGTTTGGCACCCAGGGCAGCATATTTAATTAAAGTTAGTTTTTGTGGTTTTGAGCATAGCTCCTCCCCTTTCTAGTTGGCTGCACCCCTTCCCATTGACCCCACCCATTCAACTATCTCCAGCAGCCCCCCTTTGATTTGAAGTCACTAGCCGCCACTGATTGTCTCTAGTAGATGTGGCCAATTTGGACTCAGAGTTGGCTTTAGAGGATTTCACTAGTGATCCAATTTGCTTGTTCAGGCTAAGGAGAGATTGCTTCCAATTGGGCACCTGCTCCTTCTTGATCCTGGACAGCATTTTTTTTCCTTTTGTTATATAGTTTATTTACTACACATGTCCACCAGACAAGTTTACTCTTCCTTGCAGAGGATGATTTTGTCCTGTCAAGTATTCTAGATTCCATGCATCTATATAAATGCTCGTATAGTATTTTGGTGTAGATTTGAACATTGGTACCAGTTCCTACAGTGGGGTGCGGGGCTGTGAAGCTGTTTATATCATCCCTCAGGAGGATGTAATCAGCTTTGGACAAGTTGTTTTTTTTTTTACCCTAGCTATAGGGGGTCAGTGGAGATGGTGACTTCGAAAGTGACTGCTTTATGGTCGGATCTTACCAAGGATGATGATTCCATAGGGGTGCTGCAATGGTTACTCATGTTGGTTAATACCAAGTCCAAGATATCACCTCTTGTGGGGGTATCAACTAGCTGTTCCAAGGCATTTGCATTGATAAAATCCAGGAATCTCTGGGCATTTGTGTGCTGGCATGAGTAGTTTTTCCAGTCTATGGTTGGGTAATTAAAGTCACCCAGGATCAGGGTAAAGGGTTGAAACTTGATAGATTTTAAGAGGTCCAGATAGGTGGAGTGAGCATCTTGAGTCAAATTTGGGGGCCTGTAGTTAGCTATAATTTGAACAGGGGTCTTTTCAATGGTTAACTGCACCTGGAGAGTTTCCTGTTTGTCATACTGTTTGACCAGCCTCGATGTGTGTGTGTGTGTGTGTGTGTGTGTGTGTGTGTGTGTGTGTGTGTGTGTGTGTGTGTGTGTGTGTGTGTGTGTGAGTGTGTGTGTGTGTGTGTGTGTGTGTGTGTCTTTAATTAATATATATTGAAATTCCACCTCCTTTCACAGGTATATATGATTGGCAATACCTTAACATGGAGCGTTCTGTGTTAAATCTGTATACGTGCTTCAGGGACAGTTCATTTGATAGCACTTTTAGCATTTCAAAGATGACTTGTTATAAAAATGTGTCATTTGCCTGTTCTTCTGAGGGTGGGGAAGCAAAGTGACGTTTCTGTTATAGCAGAAACAAGGATATGTTGCTATTGTTATTCTCCATTTTTGCATCCAGCCTGTTGTTCATATTTAAAATCTCTAGAGTGTTTTATGTATCTCCACTGGGTAATACTGAAAGGCTACCTTTTCTGTTTTCTCTGGGAATGGTGATTTTGCAGTTATATGATACTTATGTGTATTATCCTTCTGTTGTCTTTTATGGGTCCTAGGACTATGGGATCCAGCTCTCTCAATCCTCGAAAACCACCCTTCACTTACCCTGAGAATCAGGTCAGTGTGGAAGTTGTTAGGTGACATAGTGCCTTTCTGCTTGACAGGGGACATGGAGATATGTCAGGCAGAATGCAAATTTGGTAGCAGATAGTTGCAGACATTAATGCATTGGGCAGCCACCACAGAACATATAATCAGGTGCACCATAGGACCACTGACATGATCTCTTCTGCACATAGGAGAGCAGATGCAGCGGCCCATGATTGGATGAGTACTGGGGGGCCTGCTACAGAACGACCACTAACAGCAAATGAAGAGTTCCTGTCCACTGTCAGGGATCCAGACAGCTCCCAGGAAAGTACAGAACAGCATGTCCTTGACATTAGTACTACTGTATGAGGGAGAGCAAGCATGTCCTAGGAGGAGGTTCCATGTAGGTTTTTGTATCTCACTTGTTAAATACTGCTGTACAGTAAAACAATTTAAATCAATACATTAGTTCTGTTTCACAATATTTTTTTCTGGGGGGATCGAAGATTGCTATGGTTAACAACACATTCTGATTGCTTATACATGGGGTTAGCTTAGACTTGTCATCCAAGTTCTTGTTGAAAATATAGTTAATGGACATATAAAGGGGATAAAGTATTACCCTTGTATTACTGTTAATTGTGATGATGTTGTCCTTACCTTTTGCTTAACTTCTTCCAGGACCATCCAGCATACAGAGCATACCATCATCTGCACATGGTAAACGAAACAT
Source organism: Protopterus annectens (assembly GCF_019279795.1). Lineage (NCBI taxonomy): Eukaryota > Metazoa > Chordata > Ceratodontiformes > Protopteridae > Protopterus > Protopterus annectens. The sequence continues at coordinate 1,807,187,673 of NC_056726.1, read as the reverse complement.
TTTTATGTCAGTACTGATCATTTCAAGAAATATATTAGTGTGTGATGTTAATGTCAGGACTGTTGTGTGTATGGCTGTACTGCCTAATAGTAGCACCACTGTTATTTTGTTAGCAAATATTGGACTATAGTAGTCTAGGTATTAATTGTTCCTGTGCTTGATGCTTATTATCACAGGTAATCCTGACAGTGGAAGTGTGGGACAGGACATCTACCACCATCAACAGATTCTGATGATGATGGTCACCAAACAGAGGCACAGTCTGGGGGTGCAAAGGTTTAATCTGACACTGAGGTTAACATATTGCCAATCCCTGAAGCTCCATTGGACAAAGCCAGTAGGCCAATGCCTACCCATTCCACTGAGCCTTCAGATATTGGACAGGTGGAGGGTGAGACAATCGATCAGGGCAGTGTAGTTACTGTGCCTTCAGTGCCTGTTGACTCTGGAATTAGCCAAAGTGTGGGTGAGGTGCCATGCAGCAGGTTTGTTATGGGTGCTCAGAGGAGGCCTATTGTCCATCTTCCACCTGAACCAGGTGTCTCTTCCCATGCCACTAAAGTATGTTCAGGGCCATCATGGAGGGACAGGTTCATTCTCATAGATCCTCCATTGAAATGCTTAGGATTGTAGATGTGGAACAAGCTGACATGCATGACTGCCTCTGCTGTATTGCCAGTTCAATGGATTGGATGAATGACACATTGGAACAGGCAGTGTCTGTGATGGAAAATCTGCTGGGAGGGGGACTGTATCCTCTTGGGTGTAGGTCAGGCATATCATTTGCTGTTAGCCAGGGTGGCCATGCCTGATCATGCTACCATAGTAACAGTGCATCCACTGCTCCATCAATAGTTGAGATGTCCACACTCAAATGTGGCAGGCCATGTGGTTGTGGTCCTGGGCATCCTCATGAGAGAGCTCATCCAGAAAAGATCAGTCACTTTCAGGTAGCAGCATTGCATCTGACAGTGGGCGTGGACATGCCAGTGCAACTCCTGACAGACCAAGTTCTCATGGTCAGGTATGACAATGACGAACTGCCACCTCTACCATACACAGGTCACACCTGTCTGACATACCAAGACATAGAGCTAGCACAGAGCTTGGTGGTCATGCAGACATTCACACACCAATTTCAGCTGGAGGACTCATGCAAACACACACACAATAGTTACATGGTTGAACCATGAAGCGTAAAATTCATTTTGTCTCACTGGCCATTTGTTGCTTTATCTAAATGTATGCCTGCTACACACATTCACTGACCTTTTGTGTGAGCCTAAGCTTCCTGTCTCCCCACACAACACTGTACAAGTGATGATAACTGTGACGTATCCCTGTTTTGTATCTTTTGGATTCAGGGATGCACAATATTTGTGTCTGATGCTCTGGGTGCATAGCTGACTTACTGCTTAGTATATCTGCATTTGTGATGTTGAATTGGTAATTGTACCTTCGACTTATATTGGGCTTAGAAAGTTAGACAGTTGATAGCATCAAAATGTTTCCATCTTAATTATTAATGATCTTGTGGAGATTATGAAGTCTGAAACTACAATGTGTATCATTACTTTCTAACTTCTCTCTTTAATGATTTTTCCAGTACAAATGTATGGTGCAAAACTGAGGCCATGCAGTGACCATCATTACCTTTAATAGGTATGACTGTGTGAATCTTCGATGCCTCAGGCCTACTACTTAATAATGGACACATATAAGTCAAATAAGTCTCTACTATCACATGTTAAGGTAATTTCTGTAGAAATCTCACACTTGTACTTGCTTACACTACCAAGAGACAACATGCAAGGATATGCCAGTCGTTCATATTATTACAAAATATACTCCACATTCAACACTTATCTTGTAAATCCGGCAGTTGTAACAGTTTTAATTTAGGCCTGACTCTGTCTGATGCAAGCAGTACACAGCCAATACATGGGAAAGTAAAGGTTGAGAGAGTTGCCTGGCATCAATGCTACTATGTGTGAGTGTACTATGCATTACCTTTTAGCCAATACGCGAACATATTGAGCATGCCTATGTCTGTCTACACCCAAAGCAGCTGCTGCTTCCCCCTATGACTCCTCACCTATGTGTGACTGTGCTGACCTTGCCATTAGTGGTGGGATGTATGCTCCTTCCCCTTGTTTATGATGTTGTGTAGCATGGAACATGCTGTGACTATTTCAGTATATGTCCATGGAATGCACTTCATGGCCCTGCTAGATGTATTAAGCACTAGATCCATGAGTTCAGCAGTCCAAACACATGCTCTATGATATTTCTGGTTTGAGTGTGTGCCTCATTATGGTGTTCTTCAGCAGTTGTGTGTGCATTTCTGATGGGTGTCATCAGCCGTGGTTCCAGTGCATAACTTGCATCCCCAGTAAATGTTCCTGTGGGATATCCCCCCAGTGAACATCTGATACAGTTGGGCAGATTGCCAGATATGTGAGTGGTGGTAACTGCCTGGGTTGCCAACACACATATTCAAGATGATTCCATTGGCATTGCCCATGACTTGGCAGTTAATAGAGCATAAACCTTTTTCTATTTCCCTGTTCCCCAGATGGTGCCTTAATTTTTACATGTGTTCAGTCTATGGCACCCAGTGCTTCAGGGTAGTGTGCCACAGGGTACAACTAAAAATTTAAAAAGGAAAGAAAAAGGGGGTGATAGGACAGTGGTGAAATGGGGGCAAGCAGGGGGAAACACATAGTGAAAGGCAGGTAGAAATGTGCAGGATGGTGTAGAGAAGGACTATAGCTTTCTATTTCTTGCAAAGCAGCAGCTGTGCAGCTTGACAGACAGATTTTGTGGATGAATTTGGACTCTCACACCCTAGAGAGAGGGGTGAGGACAACATAATGGTGTTGTCAAGCCAATTGGACCAAATTAGTTGTGTCTAGTGGACATGTGTGCAAAATGGAGAGTTATGTATAGGGCAATATATATATATATATATATATATATATATATATATATTTTTTTTTTGTGGGACAGGAGCCCCTTTTATTTATTTATTTATTTATTTGTTTATTACTTTTATAAGGAGAGAGAGTGTGGAGTGTTGGGAAAGGGATAAAGGTATGTGTGGGGAGGTAAGCTGGGTAGGTGAGCATGCAATTTCAGACAGACAAGACAGCCGACAGGTGCAGTGTGTCACACATGAGGGGGTAAACACCTTAGATGGGGAGGGTGTTGTGGAATCTGAAGTGCATGTGCCTCCAGATGGCACCAGTATGACTTAGGTCCCCACCCATGGGCGGTCCACACTGGTTCTTCACTGCCCCAAAGTTTGCTCTGCTAGAGGTTGAGCACCAGGCCCACTAGGTTGTCAAGTCTGCCCTCAAGCCGACGCAGGCAATGGCACCATGGCCAGTAGTTGATCTTGGGTGACTACCACCCCTCTGCCACCACTCCCAGGGGTGAATGGGCCCTGTCCCTTGAGGCAGCTCCACCTGAAAGTGGTGCAGGTCCAGCAGAGGGGCACTGCCGGCTTGGGTTCCAGATGTGCTGGGACCTGGTGCCATGGCCGGCTGAGGTAGAGTAGGTGGATCAGCAAGAACTGGCCTACTCTGACATACTGTGGTTATGGAGGTGAAGCAATACATTTAAGTTAGTTATGAACAAAATCAATGTTAGTAATAACAGCATGCCAGGCCATTGGAAATAACCCCAATACATTTCAATGCATATTATGTGAAACACAACAATGAATAACAGAACAGTCAGTATTTTAACAGCATGCCAGTAAAAGTTATGACATATGGCCAACAGAATAGGTTGATATTAACAAGATATGTTAATATGCAACCATTGCAATACATAACAATAATAACACACATGCCCCAAAATAAAGTTTATGGAATAACATATGTTAATAGTAAGCCATAACCAATGCATAGCAATAATAAATATTTGAAGATAATGGGTGGGGGGAGAGAGAGAAATACAGTCCATTAATATCATTATAGACTATATAGTTGACAACAGTACTGCTATCTACTCTACATGTGTGTCCTTTATTTATGTGTGAAAATGCCCTATAGCTGCTGCAGCACATACATACCTGTCAAGCTATCTGCATGGGACAGTATGGGCCAAGCAGTAACAACTGCAGATATACAACTACACAGAACACTTGCACATCAGGTATACCTATATAACAGTCAAGGTGTACTGTGGGCTGATGTACTGTTACTTTGATATTCACATAATCATGCCGATGATATATCTGTGACAGAGGGATTATGCAACAGTAATTACATTCCGTGACAGCCTGACACTTGAGAGACATGGATGTGCACAGTACAGACAGTAAACAACTATCATGCCTTGCTTGGCAGGCATGGGTATAGAATCCAATACCAGTGACTGCAGAGAACATCTGCATCAACTGTATTAATTGACTGCAGCAACCTTTAACAGGCACTCCAGGCATGCAGCCATACCAAACTTTACACATTTTATTTATTTTATTATGTTTTACTAAACTTTTATTTATTTATTTATTTATTTTATTTTACATTTATTTACCGGGAAAGTCTGACTGGACACAAGTCCATTTTCAGCGGAGGCCCGGGGAGAAAAGCTCCACATTACAATACATTACATGAGAGTAAAAAGAAGTAGAACATACATACATATGGCATATATACACATTAGGACAACATGTTAGTGATTAACAAATATACATGTAGCATATATACACACAACAGGACATCATGCTAGTGATTAACATTTCTTACAGTAGACAATCATAGGTACATTTTTATTCTTTTGCTGTTATAAGTTTTGTAAGGTAAATGTAAACACACAGTAATTTACTCATAATATGGGATACCTCACCCATGTACCTGTAGTTCCTGTGGAGAGAATATCTGTAAACATTACATGACTGATACTGTAACATTCAGATCTACATAGCACTGGATTCGAACCCTGGTCTGTGTTTGGCAAAAATGCACTTTAGACACACAATTTAGCAAACTGAGCTACTGAATCACTGCTGATTACTGACTGACTGATATTTGTCTAGAGCTTATGTGGCACCAAAATATGATCTGCTAATAGTGGTACAGTTTTATATTTGACTGTAGTGACAGTTGAACACACATGTATGGCATTCAAGCATGTCAGAGATACTAGGTAAAGTATACATTACTACATAGAATTTAGGTGTACACTATACATTGTTAGTGTGTTGAAATATCTGTGAAGTCAACAAACAGTATCCAATTATGGGTAATTATTTGCAGTGTACAACTAGTACACAGTTATACCTGACTGCAGCACCCTTCCTCACAGCCTGAATGCTTGTAGCTGACATGCAATGGTAAAAACAAGGCAATCCTGCTGTACACGATTTACCTTAGTGGCATTGCTATTGGTCCATATGTTGTTGCAGACTAGTTGTCATAAATCATTTCTTACAAAACAACTCTGAACCTAACCTCATTGCACAACAGACTTTAATAGATATAACTTCATGCAAGTACTGATACTATTTGGTGTTGTAATTACAGAACAGTTTTAATAACCGAGTTAATGCAAAACAGCCCTATTGTACAACAGACTTTCTTAGACATACGTTAATGCAGGTACTGATAATATTTTGTGTTTTTATTGCAGAACAGTTTTAATGATTGATACCTTGCAAAACAGCCCTATGCCCACAGTCATTGCCCAACAGACTTTATTAGAGAAACCTTCAATCAGTTACTGGTATAATTTCATGTTTTTATTGCACAACAGTTGTCATTATGTAGGTGTTGCAACACAGCTGTAATTCTACAGTTACTGTAGTAAAAACTTTTTGTTTGCATATACTTTATTACAGTTAATGTTTTAGTCTTCCCTGTTTATGATGACACTGCAGTTGGCAGTATGCACTTCTTGCAGAACAAGTGTAAATCCACATTAATTGCAATACAGTCTTTATTGTATATATCTAATCAGAGTTGATGCTTTACTCTGTCTTGCTTATTTGACTATAGATCACAAAATACATCTGTATTCACCACACTCATGGTGCAACCTGGCCAAGTGCCCAGCATGCACCTCAATGTTGCAAGACCTCTCCTCTGCAGCTGTTGGGAGAGAAGCACGCCATTATGCATACCAGTTTAGCAGGCATTCAGATTATATATTGGAGAAACAGAGGTAAAATTACTTGCATACTTGTGGGGCATTCCCTGCCCGAGCTTCTTGAACCCAGGTGTCCAAGAGATCCCCTTTTCATCTCTTCAGGTCATCATAGTGGTGACAACACTGGTCACCTGTGCAGGGGATACCAGTAACACTGGTGAGTTCCCTTATCTGCTGGTCTCAGGCCTCCACCTTGAAATCTGAGCCCTGGAAACCTCCATGCAGCAACTGGTCATCATGTTTTTTTACTAGGAGTCCAACCATGACCCTGGACTCCAGAATGCCCCAACGCTCCACCCAAAAGCACAAACCTTCACCAACACCTACCATAGTATCCTTCAGAGACAGAACTCCAACATATTCTGCTGTATTCCTGCCTATTGGGCTTAATATAGGCTGTTTTCCCACCCTTTCTCCCCATTGGGCAACATTTAAAATCGTTTAGCAGTGCACAAACCAGCACAGCTGAGCAGTGCAAAACCCCCCAGAACCATATGCCTAGCAGTGCTTAGAAGTGCATAAACCAGCCAAGGAGAGCCAAGCAGTGCATAAACATTTTTAGGCATTGTCATGTTTATGTGATGCTTAGCAGAGCTTAGAGCGCAATGGACCATAATTTAAAATAATTGGCATAATTTGCATTTCAAAAGGTAATGCTTATTTTCCCTTCCACATATTCAAACCCTGGATCTAATGCACAATAGGCCATAACTCTACCCATTTAGCTATGTGGATATGTCAAATTCTGCTCTACCTTTACATATACCTCTGAGCTACCTATAAGCACTGCTGAGCATCATGCCATTCAAACCTCCTCAGCTATGCTTAAACATGACATTTAGGTAAATAATTAAATGTATCTGGTTTCTATTTTTAGATTTCTGGCAAGTGTATTAGCATGGTTTAACATTGCCGCACTCCACACCACGCAAACATGCTTTTTAAATACAAAAAAAAAAATAACATTGGAATAATACAATTGGACAGTGCAGGGAGTGCCTTACTCATCTGGGGACACAGTTAGCACTACACTTCCTACACTGATTCAATAATGCCTTCCTCAGATCTCCCTCAGTAATGCACCATCATTACTATGCGTGTTTCACTGCCGAGGGGAAATGATGTTTACAGACATGCTAACATTCCGTGTAGGCTCTACACTAAGTCTACACAGAATTTATTAAATGCTGGGGTATATGCAACATTCCTTGTATACAATCAGTGTAACATTTTTACTAGAGAGTGAGGTTTTTTTTTCGACAGCCTTATACTTTATTCTTTCATCAGATATTGTATCATAGCAATGCAATCTACAGTCATGGTGCATTAGCATTGTTAGATGGTGTGTGACCCAGTTTTCTGTTCTGTGTGTCTCAATTTATGCATAGATGACTTGTATTTGTCATACCTTACTAAAGTATGCATTATAGATTATATTACTAAGGGATGTCTACTGACATCTATCAGTCAGCAAGGTGTATGAATTTTGTTATGCAATATAACGTTTAATACAATAATGTTGCTTACTTTTGTGGAGAAGCCAATATTAGTATTTTTTCTAGTAACACACATCAATTATATAACTATTATTTGACAAATATAATGAATGGCTAGAGAAATATAGACATGAAATCTAAAAATTTAATTTCCTGCTATGTTTGTTGAAAAATACTTTAAACTTTTTGACATTAATTATACGTTAACATAGGACTCCAAATGTACCTCATAATTCTAGATAAGATATAGAATAATTATGGCTGAAGTGGTGAATAACATCAGTTTTTAATAACTATGCCTAATGATCTACATACAACTGGGTGTTCTTGATTTATTGCCTCTAATATTATATCAGCTTAAATTCAGCTGAAGAAGCATGGAGTCCAAACTTAATTTTGCAGCATTGTCTGGTCTAGTAACTGATATAGGTCTCTGCTCTTCACCAAGATACAAGCATATGGATTAGACGCTGTCATTATTGCTACTGGATACCTATTGGACTATAGTTCTATGCTGCCAAAAGTTAGTCTGGCATTCTTGCTTGACATCATTTTAGGCTTGATAATTGTAGATGAAATGTAGCCTCTGACCCAAAATTCATATTATTTCACTGGCTTTGGCATACTATTTCTTTTAAGGGTAAATGGAATCATATTGTTAACGGTATAACTAGAATCCAATTATCAGATCTGGTAACCATGTTTCATTATTAAAATGTTGCTGAATTATATCTGTGACAAGCATAGTGGCCCAATATGTGGAGATTACATATCACTGACATTTCTTGTCAACTGTGAGATCCTACATGTACATACTTTAGTTGAATTTATATTTGTATTGGTTGTGTAAATATTATTAGTGTTTTTGTTTTGATAATGCTTGGGATTAGGACCACGGGTTGTGGGGCTGGTTGCAAGTGATCTTTGATAGATTCTCAATTCATTGTGTGAATCATTTATATAATTCTTACAAAATACTTACTGATGACGATCTGTTATGGTACAAATGTATTCAGCCCTTAATTGGCTACATGTTTTATACTACTTTCATGCACATTGCCAAGTTCAATTTCATAAGTTTACTGTATTGCACAAGTTTCTTATACCTGCCTGGGCTTCTCAAACAAATTAAGAAATTACACACAAATTTCTTTAGGGATAGCATTTTACAGTATCCAGATTTTATAGAAATGGCAACTTTTTATCAAATAGCTGCTAATGTATGTCTATTTCATGAAACCCATATGTAAGCACAATTGATGAATGCAAACAAAAATACCTTCCCTACATTTTTGCAGCGGGAATGTCTACCAATAAAAATGGGATAGCAATCCTACTCAAGAGAACATTTCCTTTTGTAATTATGAAAGGCAAAGGGAGGCACACCTGAGAGTTTTATTATAGACACTCCCATCCTAGACTATTAATAACAGTTGATGATGAAATACACCTCGCGAAAATGGCCAATCTTTTAAGATTTCTTTTTGATACATTATTATTTTCCAATAACATCACCACATATTAGCTGAGGATGTGAATTTAACTTTGGGATCAGAGTACAACAAGTAAGGATACAAAAAAAAACTTTTAGTAAAAAAGATACTACATTCTTAAATAATTCAATGAATATAAATTACTTAGTCGATATATATAGATCCTTACACTAAGATAATAAATATTGCACTTTCACTCCCACACAAAAATTGATGCCCTTTTGCACTCAAACATTTCAATAAATATGATGTGGAATATAAAACTGAATTGATTCTCAGATCCCTCTATAATATGTCTTTGTATCAAGCTTCAAACAGGAGTATACCCCAAATCCAATTGAAAAGTCAGCTAGGGTTTCTAAAGGAAAATTATGTTTGCATCAAAACTGTAAGAGTACTCATTCTCAATTTTCAAAAACATATGCATAATAATCTACCATTTAACATTAGATAGGTCACTTTTAAAGCTACACCAGGAGGAATCCTAATTTTTAAAGCAGAGAGAATAATTCAAGTAGAACTATAAATTACTAAATTAGATAAAAATTTGCAGAAGAAAATTATGATTTTAAGTATTGAGTTTTAATTTGATCTCAAAGTGAATAAAAAACTTTACAAGTCACAGACCAATTCATTTTTGAGTCTAAACTACATATAAGTATGAAACAATATTCTCTTTTTTTCCCTCAAAAATGTTTTTTTTTTTTTATTTTTAGTTAGGAACAATAACAGTAACAACATATTTACAATCATAACATAGAGAAAACTATTTACAGAGTCCATAACAAGGTTAAACTTTTGTATATATTTACCAAATCAATTAAATTTTTGCAATAGTAAGTGTAACTTTTCCCAAGCAATTAGTTTGTGTGTTAAATGTTTTGTTCTGATCTTTATACTAGATATTTCTTTATCACATAGAGCTGTTGCTAAGCAAATAAATTCATTTTTAAAGGAAAGAGGAGTGTTAGTTTTCCAATTTTTTGCTACAGCTTTCCTTGCAACTGCAAGAATTGACCATAATATATGTACTTGAGTTTTGGGTACAATCTCTGGTATCGGTATATTAAATAGAATAAGAGAGCTCGAGACTGTACAATTATTGTTCCATAAGGCCTTACAGAAATTATTAAACTCAAATCAAAACTGAGATACCATAGTACATGCAACAATCGTATGATACCTATCGGCATCCATTGTTTTGCATGTCCAGCATTTCATATCACTCTTTTTGCTAATGTTTGCAATTCTTTGTGGTGTGAAGTAGTATCTATAGAGAAATGTCCAAGTATATATCTTGCATTATGGAGAGATTGTTGTTTTTTCTATTGATTTAAGGAGAATTCTTTTATTATTGCTAGTGAATTCTTCATTTATTTTAGTAGAATATTCCCAGAAGGAGGCATTTATAAAATTAAAGTCAGATCTAATAGTCTTATAAATTAAAGATATAAATGAGGTGCCTTTCAAAGAGCCATAAATAATATTAAAAATTAATTCCAGTAATTTAGGTGCATCATTTCCATATGTTTGCAAAGAGGACATAATTTTATTATGAATAAATTCTCTACATGTTTGTATAGCTATTCAATTGTTATTATGCAAATGATATCTGGCTATTAAATAGTTCACTGAGTGAATTCTATTAGTGGACAAAAATTGATTCCAGTACAATAAGTTACTATGTTTGAATTTAAGCATTTTGTTAATATCAAAGGTGATTAGACACTCATTAGTGCAGGCAATTGGAAAGGCAGATATTAATAAGTTTTTGATTAAGTGGTTGGATTGAGTAAGCCTTTTAAAGCTTGATAGTATTAGATTAATGAAAGAGCATGATTTTAATTTATGTTTATCTTGCATATATATATTTTAATTACTTTATACAGGCATGTTTATGTATAGTAGTAAGGGGCTTAAGTAGCATTTTGTTGTTAATTGATATATTCTTTCATGTATTAATCTCCAGTGTGAGTTTTATGAAGTAATTATCCATAAAAGAATTGTGTTGAGTATTGTGGCATTTATATAATAATCAACATTGGGGAAGCTAATGCCTTCTTCTTCCCAGCTTGCAGTGTGTATTTGTAAATATATCCTGGGTTTTGGGGGATGCCAAAGAAATTTTAATAGGATATTGTTGATCTTTTTTGAAACTTTCTTAGGTGGGAGAATAATCAAAGACTGACTAATGTAAATAATATTTGGTAGTATCATCATTTTGATTAACATTAGTCTGTCTTCACAGGTAAAATAAAATTTATTCCAGCTATCTATGAGATTAGTAATTTAGTTTATTAAATTATTATAGTTTACAGAGACTGTTTCTTTAAGATTTGAGTTAATGTAGACACCTAGCTATTTAATTTGTGAATTATCCCAGTTGAAATATTTATAATTTCTCAATTTAGTGGTCACTTTTTTATTTATTAAGAGGGTTTGAGTTTTGCTATGATTAAATTTCAATCCTGACATAATTTCAAATAAATCTAAAGCTTTGAGTAGATGATCTAAAGATGTTTCGATGTCTCCACTAGTTAGTAATAGATCATCTACAAACAGTTGTATCTTTGAGGATAGGTGCTATTAAGGTTGTAGCCTTTTATATATACAGTATTTCTAATGTAATTAGCCAATGGTTCTATTGCTAGGGCAAAGATTAAAAGGGAAAGGGGACAGCCTTGTTTTGTACCCTTTATGTATTTAAAGGGGAAGATAAGAAATAACCAATCTTAACAAAAGACATAGAGTCTTCATAAAGCATTCCAATTAGTTTTAAAAAGTCCATAGAAAAATTGTATTGTTGTAATACTCCAAATAGGTAAGACCATTTTATTGAATCGAATGCTTATCTATATCAGGGCAGCCACGGTGGTGCAGCGGTTAGTGTTGCTGCTCACAGCAAGAGGTTCTCTGGTTCAATCCTTGGCTGGGGTGCCTTCTGTGTGGAGTCTGCTTGTCCTCCCTGTGGTCATGTGGGTTTTCTTCCGAGTGCTCCGGTTTCCTCCCACATCCCAAAGACATGCTGTAGGTGGATTGGACACTCTAAATTGGCCCTAGGTGTGAGTGCATACATGTATGTGCCTTCTGTGGAAGGGTGGGTGCCGGGCTGGCAACTCAACACCGTAAAACTCCACTGCCGATCATAAGCGGACAGGTGATCCACTGTGGAGACCCCTAACCGGGAAAAGCCAGAAGAAGAAATAAGAATGCTTATCTATATCAAGACTCATTGTGGTTAATCTGTTTTTATTTTTATTTGATATGTCTATTGGGGATAGGAATCTTATTATATTGTATTGGACTTTTCTAAGTTTTATAAAGCCTGCCTGGTCCCCTTCTATAAGGTTAGGCATAATGGAATGAATTCTATTTGCTATTATGCTCATAAAAACCTTATAATCAATATTTAAAAGTGAGATGGGTCTATAAGAGGAACAAAAAGTGGGTTCTTTATCGGCTTTAAGTATAGGTGAGCTGAGTGAGTATTTCCATGACAGTGACCTAATCATTGTATTTCTAATTTCATGAAATGTGTTCAGTACAATTTTTAATATGCTGTCAGGGAAGGTTTTATATATTTCAGGAATCAGGCCATCTAACCCTTGTGATTTATTTGTTTTTAATTTACCTATTTGATCCTTTAATTCTTTAAATGTAAAAGGTTTATCAATTTTTGGCAATATTTTCAGGGGATAGAGTCTTTGAAATGTCATCTATTAAAAACTTGTCTAGAGTTTCATTATCATTAACTGGTTTAAGGGTATTTATTTTCTCATAATGCTTCCTGAAACAACATAATATATTTCCCATATCAGATACTTTTATTTTCATCTTATTTTCAATATATATATAATTTCCTTTATGTGATTCTTTTCATTTAAGCATTTTGATCTTACTGCAATTTTGTGCAAATTATTTGGGTTAATGGAATATGAGTATAATTTAGTTTTCTCTAGACTTATAGATATGTTGTGTTGTAAAATGTTTTGGTATTCTTTATTTAATTTGTTTGTATTATCCAGGGCTATCTTGTCATTAGACGTAAAATTTCATTTTAGATTGCCTATTTCATTCTGAATATCTTCTAATCTTTTATCCCAGTCTTTTCTTTTTTGATAATACCAGTTTTTAATATTACCATATAACACAACCTTTAAGGTGTCCCATAGAATTGTGTCTGATACCTTTCCACTGTTATTTATTTCTAATAATTGATTGAATTAAGTTTGAATCCAATATTGAAAGCCTTTTATTTTTGTAATATAAGCTGGTATTCTATGCCAATAGTTTAAAGTTTCTGTGTGAAAAGTTATATTAAAATAATGGCATTGAGATCAGATAAGGGGCAGGACGTTAATAGCACATTTTCAGTTTTTGATTGGAATGAACTAGATACTAAACCTTTGTCAATATTAGGTTGTGTCCCAAATCTATATGAGTAGTGGGAACATTTTAGGGAAGAGGGAAGCTTTATATGATATATATATATATATATATATATATATATATATATATATATATATATATATCCTTTAAATGTCTCATATTAATGTAATTATGTAGGTGTCTTGCTATAGGGGAAATTTTAAAGGGTTTAGTATTTTCTGTTTCATTAGAAGAAAGGATACAATTAAAATCTCCTGCCAGTAACATTTCACCTCTAGAATGTAAGATGATGGTGTCTAAGTGCTTCTTTACAGTTTTTGTACCAATTCCAGGAATCCAATAAGAGTTTATAAGTGTGTAGTACTTTTTTTCAAGTTTAATTACTACCAGTGCTAACATTCCATCTTTGTCTATGTATGAATGTATGATTTCAGGGGATCTCAGATTTTTTTCCAAAGGATTAACACACCCCTTCTTTTGTGGTTAAATTGGGAGCTAACCAGTATTTTATATTTTTTAATAATAACTTGGTTAATTCTTGTGGTAGTAGGTGTGTCTCCTGAAGGAATACTATATCTGTTTTATGCAGGGAGAGATATTTATTAACACTTGCTTTTTTAATAGAATTATTCAACCCATTTACATTTATTGATAAACATTAATATGTTAACATTATTCAATGTGTTGGATAGTGTCAGAACATGTATAATGATTTCCTAAAATGTTTGCAGTGTAAATTATTACAAACTTTGTTATGGACTGAGTTTCTATAAGTAATAATGAAAGTTTAATATAATTTACAATAACAACCTTCTTCATGGAACCTAATATTCCTGGCTTAATATGTATTACATATAAGCCACATATCTACCAACCCATGTCAGTTAAGGGTAGACCTCTACTACTGCATTTAGATGTTTCTTGTAGAATAAAGAGAGTGATAAAGTAGAAACTGTAGAATCTAACAAACCATTTGAGATGTGTAAATATAAGGTGTAATACCCTAAAATTATATGCACCTGTGGATGATGACAACAAACTCTTAAATAGTTTTGTTTGTGTCTTTTGGCTTTTCCTGGTTAGGGGTCACCACAGTGGAACTCCAGTCCGCTAATGATTGGTAGTAGATTTTTACGTGACGAGTTACCAGCCCTGAAGCACAACCTTCAACGAAGGTACGATCATTCACGCATGTCTCCACGCAGAAGACGCTCTAGCTGAGAATTGAACCGGACAGCATCTTACTGTGAGGTGACAACGCTACCACAGCACCACCACTGCGGGTTTAACAAACTGTTAAATAGTAAATATATAAAATATAGTTTGGCCATGAATCAAAGTATGTACTTTGTTATTATGTAATATTTTGCTTAAGAACTTAACTACAATCTAGTAAAACTATAACATTAAGAATATTTTACAGGATTCAGTAAGGTACAGCAAATAAGTGAAATCAGGAGAAGTCAACACAGGTCAGGTATACTATTCTATAGACTTAGAAGTTACAACTACTGTTAGTGATAGTGGACTATCTATTCCTGTTTACCAGTGATGACTGTTTAAATAATTATTTATTTATTTATTATACGGTTGAATTTTTATATTTGAATTTTTATACTTCATTTTTTTATTTATTTTCCACTTAGTTTAAGTGGTGTATACAGTATATTGACAGTTTATGTGAAGCACATGAAGTATATAATATGCATTTTCACTTTAAGAGAAAATGCCTCAAATTGTGTTTTTTGGTACCAAAAGTAGTATTTAAATGGATGCTAAATCTTGTATTAGTGTTCTGATGAAGCCTATGTTCAGTAGGTGAAAGTGCTTAACCTTATTTGTCTTTAAAGAAGATTTTATACAGCATTTCTGGTGTGCTTGACTTCATTGTGGTGAAGTTTGTGACTGGTGCGTTCGTGCATTGGGTGAGGAGTTTACAGTTGAAAGAACGCTAGTTTATTTTCTGGACTGTTTAAATAATATTTACTTTCTCAACAACATCTTAAATAATGCTTTATTTATCCTCATTATTAGCTCATACGTGGGAAGATACAGTTTTATTTAGTAGTGTGTGTGTGTGTGTGTGTGTGTGTGTGTGTGTGTGTGTGTGTGTGTGTGTATATATATATATATATATATATATATATATATATATATATAAATATATATATATATTTATATTTATATATATATGTATTTTATCATCCACCTGTTCCGTCTTGACTTTGCAATCAGTTTTCACTTTTATTAAGATATATAGTTGACAAGATATTCATTTTAAAATGCACAAATTGATTTTAAACTGCACTACATCAGTGATAGAAATATAAGTAATTGTTGTTTTATACCATAAACTACTGCATGCTAAGCTGACAACATGACAGTGTCTTATTAAATATTATTAAAATGGAATTTTCCATACTTCATTTATTTACATCCTTGAAATGTTCCTTATTGGTAGAAGGAACAAAGTATATATTGTGAATAAATATGAGTATGACATTATGAAAAGGCATGGGAAAAATCAGTGTGTTAATTCAAATTAAGCTTTTAAGTACTATATATGTGTCAATAGCCAAACTGAACAATACTCTAAAACTAAAGAATGACATAGCAACAAAAATATAGATAGATAGATAGATAGATAGATAGATAGATAGATAGATAGATAGATAGACAGACAAAACTGTAGAATCTTGAAGAAAAATGGAATTTGAAAAGTCTGTTATCTAAAACACACTGGGCCAGATTCAGGAAGGCTTACACGGAGTTTAAGAGTAGTGTAAGCCTCCGTGTAAGCCTCCCGATCCAGGAACAGCCCAAACCTCCGTGTAAGAGACAGCTAACACGTCTCTTACACGGACTGGGCGTGGAAATGCTCAATACCTCATTTGCAGCTCAAAGATATGCAAATGAGGTATTTGAGCAATCCAAGAAACACAAACCAGTCCGTGTAACGGACGTGTTAGCTGCAGAAATGTACTCAGCTGACAACTGAGTACATTTCTGCAAAATTGAAAACGGAGCTATGTCAGCTCCAAATAAAGGGTGCATATGTTTCATTTAGCATGCCAATGGCCAAAAATGTGGCCATTGGCATGAAAAAGTGTTGCAAAAATATTTTAAATAACTTTTTTTTTTTTCGTGGGATTATGATGTTTAACTGCAGCGCACACCCGCGCAAACGGGGTGCGCTGCCTAAAACTGAAAACCAAAGCTTATAAGCCCACAATTGTGGGATTTATGTATTGCATGGAATGTCAATGGAGGGACTAGCAGACCAAAAACAATATGGCCTCCGTGTAGTGGTTGTCAAGGGGGAGAAGCTCAGTGTAAGATATGTAACTAAGCATTACTAGGCAATCCTATGTAAATGAGGGTTACAATACTGAATCACACTGCCACATAGGTAATGAGCACTTTCTGAGAAGTGTAAGAGTTACAGAAGGGGGAGGAACAGAGTAAGAGGTAGCTGACATCATGGGGGGGGGGGATGATAGAAATAAATGTATCAGATTGGAGGGCAATGTAAGGTGACAGATGACAGACAGACATCAGGAAGAGAGGTGTGTCCCAACAGAATACTAGAAAAGTCAAGAAACAGAGGGTGCACACTATCCCTACACTCCAACTTTCTTGATATACGTGCATGCGCGCGTGTGCGTGCGTGTAAGGCAGGTTCAACATGTGGGAGCGTGTGGTTTGCGCGGGCGTGCACGTGTGTAAGGCTGTGTGTGCGCGTTTTAACATGAATCAGCCAAGTTCACACCGTGTAAGGATGTGTGCACGCGTTTAAGCAACTGTGAGCGTGCTTCAGCTGGTGTGCACATTGCTCCCCCTGTCGAAACAGAGAGGAAACAGGAAACAACCAAAATACAGGGAAACTGCCAGAGGATACTGCTGGAGTTAATTGCTGGAAACAATTTGAAGCAGGCAATTACACAGGCAGACTAGAAGCCCAACCCAGCACTTAAAACACTGCAAAGAGCAGTGCAGGGTGTTTCTCAGAAGAGATACTGCAAGAAAGTAAGCTATCAGAATTGAAAACTGCAAAAAGCTGAACTCAGAGCAGAAATGCTAGGGGCTGCCATAGCTGTTATAAACAAGCATAGGCGAATTGCTGAGGGTGGTGACAATGCAGATGCTGACAGACAACCCAGAGTGAGGAGAAGGAGAAGAGTATACAGGCCCAGGGTCACCTACCATGGGTTACATGAGCTGGAGATAGTAGAGCGCTACAGAGTGGACAGAGACCTTCTGCAGCAAATTGTTGAGCTGTGCAGGCCACGCCTCACACACAGAACCAACAGAGGGGAACCCATCCCAGTGGAAACCAAGGTATGTGTTGGCCTAAGAATACTAGCAACAGGTACCTTCCAGAGACCAACTGGTGATATGATGGGGATATCACAGGCATCAGCCTCCAGGGTACTGCACCAGTTCCTGGATGTCATGTCAGCACATGTCGGTGATCATGTAT
The DNA here is from genome assembly GCF_019279795.1 of Protopterus annectens. NCBI lineage: Eukaryota > Metazoa > Chordata > Ceratodontiformes > Protopteridae > Protopterus > Protopterus annectens. The sequence continues at coordinate 1,807,169,659 of NC_056726.1, read as the reverse complement.
ATTTTCCCAATGCCCGTGAGGTTGTGGCCAGCAATATGCGTCTCTTCCAGCAAATAGCGGGATACCCTGAGGTATTGGGTGCAATAGACTGCACGCACATACGCATCAAAGCACCAGCCGGTGAGCGGGGTAGAGCCTACATGAACCGCAAAGGCTTCCCCTCCATCAACTGCCAGGTCGTGTGTGATGCCCAGGGCATAATAATGAATGTGTGTGCTGGCTGCCCTGGGAGCTACCATGATTCCCACATCTGGCATCTGACGCAGCTGTACCAATCATTTGCCAGTGGGGACTTCCCACACGGACACCTAGTGGGGGATGCAGGTTATGCACTTGAGCCGTGGCTGATGACACCCATCAGAAATGCACACACACCTGAACAGGAACGCCATAATGAGGCACACGCACAAACATGCAATGTCATAGAGCATGTGTTTGGGCTGCTCAAGTCACGGTTCCGGTGTCTGGACACATCTGGTGGAGCCTTGCAGTACACACCAACTACATGTACCCAAATGATCATGATATGTGCTATGCTACATAATATGATCCTGCGGAAACAGCTGCAGCAGGACCAGCATAGGGCTGGGCCAAACATACCCCCACCATTGCCAAGGCCACCACAGGCAGAGGGTGACTCGGAGGAGGAACAACCTGACCTTGCCCCAGTAGGCAGAAGGAGGCATGCCCAGTATGCCCTGGCCTTGGCAAAGAGGCAACGCATAGCACATACACTTGGTCAGTAGGAACACTGGGACTGATACCCGCTCTGACTCACTCATATAGTAACAGGGATGCCCAACATGACACAACCTGCTTCCAAACATGTACAGGGAGTGTAGTATGTGCATCCAACAGAGGCAGTCCTGCAGCACCACCTGAGGCATGAATGCCATGTGTCAAGTAATGTAACACCATGTACCATATGCACACCTGAGGACCCTGACTAACATCCACCCTCACCAATCACAAACCACAAAAACAGAAACCCACATTCATAGGTACCACAAGGGATAGGAACCTAGATGTAATGCTACCCAATGCCAGAAGTATAAACAGCAAGATGCGTGCAGTGTAAACACACAGTATAGAGGATGTAGATATCAGTGCTGTAATAGACAACTGGGTCAAAGCCCACACCAGCACCCTAACACTACCAGGTCACACCTCATACAGGGATGTACATGTGCAAAAACATGGAACAAGCTACAAAACGAGGGTGACTAGCAATAAATGTCATGGATAACCACACCCCCATGTTGGTACCACAACAAGAAGGAACATGGATTAGCCATGGTCAAATACCAATTGCTAAAACTGCCTACTACTAAATAGCTTGCTGCAGACCACTGTCCTAATAGCAGGAACTGCACCAGGCCTATGTTCATAGGTTCATAGGTTCATACTAGGCTATCTGCCCTAGGGCATATATAAGCCTAGCCCAGAGTTTTGTGGCTTCCGCCACCCCTTCAGTTCTAAGGATAATATGCCCATTTTTTGCTGTGCCTCTGTCAAGCAGTGACACTGATGTTATCCCTGGGGTATACCTGCGATCTCCCATCCATTGGTCATGATTTCTCTCGAACAAAGCCAGCGAGGTGCCCAGCCTCACATGTACCAGGATGATGTTCCACAGCATAGGGAGTCTTTGGGTGATGAATCTGACCCTCCAGCATGCCCAAATAATAGCCGTGTTGAGGTTTAAGTCTCTTGCCCTTGTAGCTCTGATAGATTTAGAGGTGTGGAGGTGAAGCATGTTCATTAATTCCGGGTTGGACATGGCCTAGTATGTCAGGCACAGGCCACCTCTGAGCAGACGGTAGGTGACTGAATAGAGCTGGGGTTCCTTACGTCGGGCAGCATAAGACATACATTTGAGACCTTTTATCCTTCTGGTGAGGAATGTTTGGGGCCTGTCCAATTGCTGCAGGTGTCGGGTCAGATACATTCCGAATGGAGCATTGTACTCAATCATTGGTCTGATGAGTGATGAGTACAGGGGAACAATGACCTCCCTTGATCTAGATGTGAATCCCTGCATGATCAGGTGGGCAATGTAGAAGGTCTTCCTAACTACTTTGGCAACATGAGTGTCAAACGAAAGGTTACAGTCAACCTGGGTGCCCAGATCCCTGATAACCTCTCCTGTGCTTAGAGGAGTAACACCTATATGGGAACTAGGGGTAACCTTGTTCTTCCCGAAGGGTAAGACTATGCATTGTTTAGCGTTTAACTTTAGGCCATGGCTCTGTCACCAGTTATCCGTTTCTATGAGACCCGTCTGAAGGATGTCTGTGTCAGATGGGTTTTCAACTATGGTTCCCAGTTAGCAGTCATCTGCAAACTTTGTCAGCCATAATCCTCCTGTGTCTGTTTGTACTACTGAAAAGTAGATGCCGAACAAAATTGGGCCTAGGACTGAGCCCTGTGGGACACCACTTGTGACAGGCTTGGAGTGTGACATGGCGCCAGCAACCTTGACCCTGTGGGTTCTGTCACTTACCAGTTTGTAACCCATCATGTGATGTATGGGTCTACATTTAAGCTGGTGAGTTTGTCAATGATACCCGAGTGGGGTATTGTATCAAAAGCCTTTGCCAGGTCAAGGTAGGCTGTGTGGACTGCCTTGCCCTTGTCAATGGCCTTGGTGACCGTTCTGAAAAAGTCAACCAAGTTTAGAAGGCATGATCGCCCTTGACAAAGCCAAACTGGGTTGGATCCAAAGTCTGCAAGTCCCCTATGTCTTCATTTATGAGTTCCATTATGATCCTCTCCATAGCTTTGCAGACCAGGCTGGTCAAGCTGATGGGACGGTAGTGTCCGGGGTCGGTGGAGGCACCTCCTTTGTGAAGTGGGACCACCGTTGCCGTACACCACTCCTTGGGTACATATCCTGAGGTGAGGCTAAGATTAAACAGCTGCCCTAACTGCGGGTTTAATTCCTCATTGAGTTCGTGGAGCACACAACCGGGGACACCATCTGGTCCCATGGATGCTGTGTTTCTCGCCTTGGATAGAGCAGTTCTCACCTGAGCATTTGAGATGTTTGGGGGGCTACAATCCCTGGTATAGATATCCCTCCCTTTGGGGGGGGAGAAATCTGCACTGAACCTGTCAGCCAGTATGTTGGCAATGTCTGTAGGTTCAGTGATTTTTACATCATTATGAACTAATTCTGAGCATATCTGGGAGTCACCTCCCAGGTTTCCAACATAGCTAAAAAGGCCTCATGATTGTCTTCTGAGTCCCTAGTGAGTTTTCTCTCAAAATGTGCCCTGGATGATTTTATGGGAGATCTCAGTTCTTTACTTATAATGAGCAGGGGTGTCTTCCCTTCTACGGATTTTGCTCTATCTTGTAGTAGCTCCTTCCTTCTGATGTAGAGCTTGTTTATGGCTGGGGTCCACCAGACTGCACGCATGCCTTTGGTACAAAGAGTCTCTGTTTTGTGTGGGATTGCCTGATCCATGCAGTCCTGGAGGTGCTGGTAGAAGGCATTTGTAAGTGATTCAGCGGCTTGGGTAATGGTTTCCGCTGGCTTGGGGGCCTTGAAAGAGACCACACCAGTCTTTAGAAGTGTGAAGTCGGCTTTTGAGAAGTTCTTCACAGCGGTCTTTTTTATCTGGGGTGGGGGCGGGATGTGGACTTCCAGTGAGATTAGTTTATGATCTGATCTCACCAATGATGGGCATACTTCTGGTGTTGAACATTGTGACCCCATTTACGTGATGATGTGATCTAGTATGTTGTCTCCTCTTGTGGGGATGGTGACTAGTTGTTCCATGGCATATGAGGTTATGAACTCTAGGAACCTTTGGGCTAGAGTGTTGGGGCTTGAGTAGTGATCCCAGTCTATATTTGGATAGTTGAAATCACCCAGTATGATGGTGTTTGGAGATACATTTATCCCCTCCAGTGTTTTCAGGAAAGCTGTGTGAGGTTCCTGAGTTGGACATGGTGGCCTGTAACCTGCTACAAACTGCTGAGCAGCCTTGCCTACAGTTAATTGCACCTGGATGGCCTCCGATGCATTGTGTGTTGCCACCAACCTTGAGGTGAGGGTGTCCTTGATGAATATGGATACCCACCCTCCTTCCTTGGTGTCGTCTGGATTTCGGGGCCGGAACGCATGATATGAGGTAACACCTGATACTGCCGAGGTGCTGTCAGGAGCCCTGAACCAGGTTGCAGTCACAGCACAGACATCGATGCTCTCCAAACTGAGAAGGGCTTCGAGTGCGTGCATCTTGAGGTTGAGACGTCTGGCATTGAGCAGCATTACCCTTAGTTTATTTCCTTTTTTGTGTTCTAGAGTGGTAGGTTTAGAATCTGAGCCTTGCCTAAAAAAGGCACAATGGGGGTGGCAAGAGCCCTAGCCAAATTCCGGAAGCCCAGGGGTGACAGGTGCAAGCCGTCCCCTGCGAATCAGAGTGGCTTGTCCAGCATGTCATCCCAGGCAGATGGACATTGGATCCCCTTTGAATGACACCTTAGATTAAGCCAATTATTACAGCTGGTCATCTTGTCTCTGTATTGTGGCATCATTCTTGGTGAGGGTAGGATACTGCTCAAGGTCAGGGTCATACCTGCCTGGGCTACATAATCAGAGAGCTATGTCTCTGTTCATGTAGTCCAGGGAGGTACATCTCAGGTCGTTCACACCAGCATGGACAATGACTGAGTCATACTTGTACTTGTAGTTGAGTGACCTGAGTGCTTGCATTATGTGGTGGATTCCAGCGCCCAATAGGCAGCTTACTGTGACCTTCTCCTTACTCAATCTGGTGAGCGGGACGTCAGTGTGTCTGACGATGGAGTCACCTATGACGGGTGTGTCTGGCATTGTGTTTGGCCTTAAGGGCTGTGAATGTTTGGCACACTGACTCTGTGGTCTATGTATTGCATGTGCTGTGCCCTGTGGAGGCAGTTGTTTGGGTGTCTGCTTTGGTGGCCTCTGCTGTTATGGTAGATCTGTGATCAGAGGCTCAGTATGTCTTTGTGTGTTTATGTGTATGATTTGAAGTTGTGATAGTGCTATGTGAGACTGGGTTTGTAGTGTGTGTGGTCACCTTCTCCTCCTCTCTGGTCCTGCCAGTCCTATGTTGAGAGAGCTCAGCCTCCAGTTTGGCTATATAGTTGCATCTCTTGCATGCATTTGTGTTTTGTGGGAGAAGGAGAGGGTTGTCTGTGTACATGAGTCAATTGTAACATTGCCTCAATATTCCCAGGTTCACCAGCTAAGCAGGAGAGGACACTAGCAACTGATCCCTTGACATGCTAGAAGGAATAGACAAAAAACTGTTGGAAGACAGGAAGATATCAAGCCCCCAAAACCACATTGTATTGCTTGACTGACAATACCTACACATACACCATAGTTTCATAGTTTCATAGTTTACTACTAGGCTATCTGCCCTAGTGCATTTATAAGCCTAGCCATAGTGATGTGGCTATTGCCACCCCTTATAGTGGTAATAAGTGTACAGAATAGATTCTGAATATTGTGCCTCTCACTTAGTAGTGACACATTATGACCCCCGTACATAATTGAATACCTTGACTGTGCCTCTGTCTAGTAGTGACACAGGGAGGACCCCTGGGGTAAAACTACAATCCCACATCCAGTTGTCCAGACTTCTCTTGAAGAGAGTCAGTGCGGGACTCTGTCTAGCATGAACTGGGATACTCTGCTAGAGTGTGAGAAGCCTCTGAGTTATGACTCTGTCCCTCCAGTGTGTCCTATACATGTATGTGCTGAGGTTCAAATCATCAGCTCCCATGGTTCTGGTGGAGTTGGATTGCTTGCAGTGGAGCATGTCCACCACATTCTGATTGGACATGGTCTTGTATGTCAGGCATAGGTCACCTGTAAGTATGCGGTATGCCACTGAATAAAGCTGGATTTCCTTTAGTCTGGAAGCATATGACATGTGTTGTAGACCCCTGATCTCCTTGGTAAGGTACTTTTGGGGTCTCTCCAGCTGTTGCAAGTGCTGGGTGAGGTACATACCAAATGTGGCTTTGTATTCAATCATGGGCCTGATAAGGGAGAAGTATAATGGTACAATGACCTCCTGTGATCTGGATGGAAAACCCTTCATGATAAGGTGGGCAAGATAGAAAGTCTTTCTAACCACTTTGGCAACATGGGTGTCAAACGAGATATCACTATCTACATGTGTCCCCAGGTGTCTGATTTGTATTCTGTGCTCAGTGGGTTGCTGTCTATGTATTGATTTGTGGGTACTTTGTTCCTCCCAAAGGGGATGACTACACATCAGTTGCAGTCAGTTTCAGGCCATGATTCCAGCACCAGCTATCTGTCTTTGTGACGGCATTCTGTAGGATGTGTGTGCTGGCTGATGTATTCACTTATGGTGCCTAGGTTGCAGTCAGCTGCAAACTTTGTCAGCCACAACCCTCCTATGTTTGCTTTCACATCTGAAAAGTAAATGCCAAATAAGAGGGGTCCCAGGACAGATCTTTGTGGGACACCACTTGTGACTGGCTTTGAATCTGACAAGGCACCTGCAATGTCGACTTTATGGGTTCTGTTTCTTAGCCATTTTGCAAACTATCCTGTGACATATGATGTTATATTTCAGCTGTTGAGCTTGTCTATGATGCCTGCATGGGGAATTGTGTCAAAGGCCCTAGCCAAGTGCAGGTAGGCTGTGTGGACTGCGTAGCCCTCATCAATGGCCCTACTGACAGTATCAAAATAGTCAACTAGGTGCAAAAGTCAGGATCTGCCCTGTACAAAGCTGAACTGGGTGGGATCAAGGGCCTGTAGGTCACCAATGTCTCTGTTTAAGAGCTCCATAATGACTCTTTCCATAGCTTTGCAGACAAGGCTGGTTAAGCTTGTGTGGTGGTAGTTCCCAGGGTCTGTGGAGGCATCTCCTTTGTGGAGTCGGACCACTGTTCTGTACGCCAGTGTTCAGGTACATATCCTGTAGCAAGGCTAAGGTTAAATAGCATTTGTATATATGGGTTTAGCTCCTTCCGGAGTTCACATAGCATGCAACTGGGGATACCATCAGGTCCCATTGATGCTGTGTTCATGTCTTTGCTGAGTGCAGCTCTCACATGGACATCTGAGATGACAGTGGGGTTACATTCATCTGTGATAACTATCTTCTGTTGGGGGTGAGGGAGGGGGAAAATTGCACTGAACCTGTCTGCCAGAATGTTGCCAATATCTATCAAGTCACTGAAATATATGTTGTTGTGTACCAACTCAGAGCATATCTGAGGGTTCCCACCCAGGTGTCTGACATAACTGAAGAAGGCAGTGTGGTTATCTTTATCGTCTTTGGTGTTTATGTCTCAAAGTTGACCTTGGATGTCTTTATGAGAGAATGTAGCTTTTTACTAGTGCTGCTCACAGCTGCCTTCCCTTTAGGAGATGTAGCCCTGCCTTGCATTAGTATCCTTCATCTGTTATACAGTTTGTTTATGGCTGGGGTCCACCAGACAGGCCACTTTCCCTTGGTGGAGAGGGTCATGTTTTTATTTGTGATTGCATGGTCCATGCTATCTCGGAGATGTCCGTAGAAAGTGTCTGTGAAGGAGTCACCATTGTGTGTTGTGGTTTCCACTGGCCCAGTGGGCTTAACGGATACCATCTCAGTCCAAAGAAGTGTGAAGTCAGCTTTTGAGGTGTTTGTCACTATACTCTTTGTATTATACTAGCACTGACACAAGTGTAGACAATTTCCCAGAATCCATCAAACAAAATGGACATGCATAATGTAACACTTCCACAAGAGGGGTAAGCATACTGGATGTGATAATCAGAAATATGTGTACTGGATGTCAAGATGAGAAGTGTATCCCTCACTGGTAAGACCAGACCATAGAGTACTCACACTGTAGTTACACATCACGACCCCAGTCCCTGGCCAGACTACCACAGTGAAACACATGTATAAAGCATAGCTTGCACCCCTACAAACCAATGTGGAATCCATGAAAAGCCCTGTGCAGGTCCAGAATATGGGACACACTGCAGAACATGTTATACAGGCATACTATGAACACAGCCAAGAGTGCTTTGAGTCTGCAATCACAAACAACAAGACACAATGCCATACACCCAGGCATCTGGCATGCTGGACACCATAAATTACTAAACCATTGAAGAGAATGAGGAAGCTACCACATGATAGATCAAACATGAAAAGTGAAGTAATCAGTGATCACTAGTATGGCAATAAAATGTGTCCACACATACAATCCACTAAGGCCAGGCAAAACAAGTAGAATCTGTGAATCCAGTGGCAATGTGACACCTGCCCCAAGTACACACACAACAACAACTCACCCCAATAAATACAAATGTATATGATAGACGCAACCAGGTAGCCAAACCGGGGCCTGAGCACCCCCAAATCAGTACTGTCAAAGGTAGTCAGGAGGACAAGGTAACCACATACACCACAAACCCAGTCCCACATAGACCTACAATGACTTTAAACCAAACACATAAACACAAAAACATTCCCAGAGGCCCTAATTACAAACACACAACACCAACACAAGCCTCCAAAGCAGACACCCAATAAAACAAACCCCAGACATAGCACATGTAACACATAGTACACAAAGCTGGTGTGCCAAACAGTCACAGGACAGAAGGAGAAACAACATGCCTGATACAGTTGTAATAGGTGACTCCATAGTGAGACATGCTGCTGTCCCAGGGATGGCTTGCACCTGTTACCCATGAGCGTCTGGATATTGCCTAAGGCTTTTGCAAACTACAGAGATCCTCCCATAGTCAAGGCCGAAAAGAGCAACCCACCACCATAGAACACAAAACTGGAAAGAAACAGAAGGGTAATGCTGATCAATGCCAGATGTGTAAACCTCAATATGCATGCTCCTGAGGCCCTCCCCAGTATGGAGAACATTGATGTCTGTCCAGTGATACAAACCTGCTGCAAGCCTCGTGACAGCACACCAGCACTACCAGGTAATACGACATATCATGTGTTATGGCCACAAAACCTGTAACAAAACATAAAAGGAGGGTGAGTATCCATATTCAGCATAGACAGCCATACGTCCAGTTAACTGACAATGCTTAAGTCATTGCAGTCCACCCATGTGCAACTAACTGTAGGCAAGACTGCTGTACAGTCTGTAGCATGCTACAGACCACACTCTCACACACAGGAACCCCACCCCACTGTCCTGAAGACAGTGGACAGTATGAATGTACCACCAAATACAAAACAAGGTACACACAAATTACCACATAGGTGGTAAACTATTATGTGTGGAAGGAGTAATCAGGGACCTAGTGACACAAGTGGACAGTAACCTGTTATGTGACAGCCACATCGCCAATTTGTCTAGGAAGACTGTCTATATTGGACACTGTATCATGAAAGGATTCACATCTACGTCAACAAAGGTCATTGTGCCCCTATACTGTTCCCCTATCAGACCATATTGTAATACAATGCCTCATGTGGGATGTACATTATCTGGCACCTGCAGCAGTTAGAAAGACCTCAAAGGTACCTCAGCAAGAGTCAGAAAGGGTCTCAACTATATCTCATATGCTGCCTGGCTGTAGACACCACAGCCGAATGCAGTCACATACTGCCAACACAGAGGCATTGTATGTCTGTTGTACAAGTCCATGTCCAACACAGAAGTAATGGACATGCTCCACCCCAGAAAGATCACAGCCATCGGAGCTGTGTGAGTCAGAGATGTCAACCTTAACACATAATCAAACAGGATGTGCTGGAGGGACAGATACCTAACCCTGAGTCTCTCCACACCCTGGAACAGAATACCACTACATGTTAGGCAGAGACCCTCACTGACACTCTTCAACAGGAAGTTAGCAAAATGGATGGATAATTGTAGATGTACACTGGGGGTCTTTACTGTGTCATGTCCAGACAGAGGCACAGCTAAGTAAATCATAAGTGGCCATAATATTCACATAGCAAGGGGTGGCAAAAGCCACATACACTGTGGCTAGGCTTACAAATGCCCTAGAGTGGATATCCTAGTATGAACCTATGAACCTATTATGATACAAATTGTACAGGACACTAAGGATAACCCCAAGGCTGCTGCAACTGATGGTAGTAAGCGTGTTGTGAATTCCTGGATATGCTCTGGATCACACAAATATTACAAACAACATACCAAACACACACACATATTGCCAACATACATCCTGACAGGTGCAGTGCAAACCCCCCCCCTCATAATGCCAAATATCTTTCCCAGCAGACTGCTGCCTCCCTGACATTATGTCAGCCTTACCACAGGATATGTACCCAAAGAGCAGTGTACAACAACAGTGGGTGTTCTCAAGAAAGGTGTTGCCTGAATGGATACTAAAAACAACTACCACAGAATCCTGAGAAGCTTGGTCTGCACAGCTATGGAAAGGAACAGCATGTACTGCAGACATAACGATATTGGGGATCTATTGACACCCAACCCTACCCAGTGTGGGTTTATGACGTGCAGACCCCACCCCTAAAGATGTGTGACTCAGTTGAAACAGTGATTGAGGTCACTGATGAGGGCAATGTGGTCCACACAGTGTAGCTGGACCTTGCAAAGCCTTCCATACAATACCCTACGTGTTCAATATAGATATGCTCACCATCTTATATATATACACCCCAATGTCACCAGAGGGGTTGCAAACCAGACCAACGACAGAAATGACATGGCCAGACATGCTGCAGCCATGTCAAACTACAAACCACATATAACAGGTATCCCACAAAGCTTGGTCCTGGGACCCTCCCTGTCTGGTATATATGCCCCATAGGTACAGGCCAACATGTAAGGACTGTGCCTGAACATGTTTGCAGAGGACTACAAACCGCCTAACATATCTGACACTCCAGCTGACACAAGCATCCCACAAAAGGGCCACATAGAAACAGACAACCGGTGCCATAGCCATGTCAGCATGTGAAATGGAGAAAACTGTATAGTCAACCTCTGTGGATATACAGTAAGTGACCACCAATTACCACATAGGTGTTAACCCATTACATACTTCACATGTAATGACGGACCTGGGTACACAAGGTGATAGATATCCTGCATAGGACAAACGTGGCTGTAGTGTTAACAGAAACAATCCATATACCAACCTAATCATGAAGGTTATGACATCTAGATAAGGGGAGGTCATTGTGGTTCTGCAGTTATCCTTCATCAGCGTTACAAATGACCACAACAGCCCCTGTGGGGTGTACATCAGCAGACACCTCCATCAACTTTAAAGTCCACAACAGTACCTCACCAGGAGTATCAAAGAGCTTGAATAAATGTAATGTGTTGCCTGATTAAACAGAGTGCAACTCCACACACTGCCATGCTGGCCACCCAGACGCAAGCTGTGCCTGATGTAGAAAGCCATGTCCAAGCTGGAATCAATGAACATGCTGCACCTTGTACAATCTGAATGGCAGTGAGCTATGCACATGAGGGACCTGAACCCCAGCACTGACATACATAGGACAAGCTGTACTGCATTATCCATAACACAGAAGCCACCCCCACGCATGAGTAAACTACCAGTACAGGTTATCCATAGAGTCACTCATTGATCCTCCTCAACAGGAATCTTAATGAGTGGATGGGAGATGGTAGGTTTACCCTGGGTATCAATGTTATGTCACAGGTAGACAGAGGCACAGTATACTAAACAAGACATATGTCATGGCAAACTACACTTACAATGTGTTGAAGGACAAACACACTCTCTGACTAGCATTAGAAATGGCCTAGGGCACATCAGTAGTGTTTGCCAATGTACACCTATGTTGTGGAATACACTACTGATGTTGGATGAGGCTGTTGTAAGTAGTTCATATCCAAACATAATGCAACATGGTCAGATAGGTTCATAGGTTCATAGGTTTATACTAGGCTATCTGCCCTAAGGCAGTTATAAGCCCAGCCCAGAGTTTTGTGGCATACACCAGCCCTTATATGGAAACAATACTGTGCCCATTAGTTTGTCATGCCTCTGTCCAGCAGTGACACAGAGACGATCCCCAGGGTAAACCTATGATTTCCCATCCACAGGTAAAGATTCCCCTTGAACAGAGCCAGTGAGGTGCTCTGCCTCACATGGACCAGGATTGTATTCCACAGCATAGGGAGTCTCTGAGTGGTACATCTATCCCTCCAATATGTCCTACTTATATCCCTGCTAAGGTTTAAGTCACTTGCCCTAGTGGTTTTGGTGGAGTTGGCGATTTTGAGGTGGAGCATGTCCATTACTTCCTGGTTGGACATGGCCTTGCATGTCAGGCACATGTCACCTCTGAGCAGACGGTATGTGACTGAATAGAGCTGGAGTGTCTTCAATCTGGCAGCATATGACAGATGTTGGAGACCCTTTATCCTTTTGGTGTGGGACTTTTGGGGTCTCTCCAATTGCTGCAGATGTTGGGTGAGATACATCTAGAATAGGGCATTGTACTCGATCATTGGTCTGATAAGTGAGGAGTACAGGGGAACAATGACCTCACTAGATCTGGATGTGAATCCCTTCCTGATCAGGTGGGCAATGTAGAAGGTCTTTCTAGCCACGTTAGCAATGTGAGTGTCAGGAGAAAGGCCACTGTCAACCTGGGTCCCCAGGTCCATGATAACCTCCTCTGTGCTTACAGGTTTGCCACCTATATGGTAGCTTGGGGTTACCCTGCTTTTCCCGAAGGGTATGACTATACATGTTTTGGCATTTAACGTCAGGCCATGGCTCTGGCACCAGCTATCAGTGTCCATGAGTCCCTTCTGAAGGATATCCGTGTCTGATGCACTGTCCACTATGGCGCCCAGTTTGCAGTCATCTGCAAACCTTGTCAGCCAAAGTCCTCCCATGTTGGCCTGTACCTCTGAGAAGTAGATGACGAACAATAGGTGGGCAAGGACTGAGCCCTGTGGGACACCACTTGTGACCAGCTTGGAGCCTGACATAGCGCCAGCAACTCTAACCCTGTGGGTCCTGTCCTTAAGCCAGTTTGCAACCCATCTTGTGACATATGGGTTTACATTTAGGTTGGTAGGTTTTTCTACAATACACGAGTGGGGTATTGTGTCGAAAGCCTTTGCAAGGTCAAGGTAGGCTGTATGGACTGCCCTTCCCTCAGCAATGGCCTTAGTAACTGTTTTGAAGAAGACGACCAAGTTCAAAAGGCATGATCTGCCCTTGACCAAGCCAAACTGGGACGGGTCCAATGTCTGGATGTTCCCTATATCTTTGTTTATGAGCTCCATTATGATCCTCTCCATAGCTTTGCAGACTAGACTTGTTAAGCTTATGGGGCGGTAATTACCAGGGTCCGTAGAGGCACCGCCTTTGTGCAGATATGCACAACTGGACCCTAACCAGGCTGTTGTGCACACTATGGAAATGTAAAGCAGTGATAGGACTAAAGCCCAGGATACTGTCCACCACAGTGAAAGTACTGAACCACTACACTATACAGTACTACAGTGTTAGGTCAGTATGAACGGATGTTGACAATTGTATGCAAAGTATCCCATGCAAAACCTGCAGGCAGAGTATAATCCTTGTTGTGTTCACACAAAAAGCATTTGGACAGTGACTACACAACATGGCACAGAACACACAACCATAAACTGGAGATATTTGTTGAAGGTCACACTCATCCACAAATGTGATGGGCTGCAGAGTTCAACATATGGAAAGCTCACACTGGGCATGCTCACACACTTGGATAAATGAGACATCTTTCACACAACATGCCACGGGAAGGCTGAACTGGGCATGCTCACACACTTAGTCCAAATGTTACTCTTAGCAACTGTGAAAACACACCAGAGGATGCTCATTCCCCTTTCTAGACACTGATCATGTCAGCACCCTATAAGTATATCAGGAGAAAAGGAATCTCCCAGTAATCCGAATAGCGCGTTCTGCTAATGCGTCCGTCTCTAGTGTCATAACATAGTTAGGTAGGGGTTTGAATCCAGCAAGTGTGTATGAAGGGGAGTAAGTGTGTATGAAAGGAACATTTGGCAACTGTGAAAACACACCACAGGATACCCATTCCCCTTTCCAAACACAGATGATGTCAGCACCCTATAAATATATCAGGAGAAAAGGAATCTCCCGGTAATGCAAATAGCGCACTCTGCTAATGCGTCCATCTCTAGTGTCATAACATAGTTAGATAGGGGTTTGAATCCAGCAGGTGGCAAGTGTGTGTGTGAAGGGGGGTAAGTGTATATGAAAGAAAAAGCCCTTTTGGCAACTGTGAAAACACACCAGGATGCTCATTCCCCTTTCTAAACTCTGATGATTTCAGCACCCTATAAGTATATCAGGAGAAAGGAACCCTCCCAGTAATGCGAATAGTGCGCTCTGTTAATGTGTCCGTCTCTAGTGTCATAACATAGTTAGATAGGGGTTTGAATCCAGTAAGTGGCAAGTGTGTGTGAAGGGGGGATAAGTGCGTATGAAAGAAATATCCCTTTTGGCAACTGGGAAAACACACTACAGGATGCACATACCCCTTTCTAAATGATATCACAATTATTTATGGCTTTTGATTACAGACATGTCACGTGTGTTTTGCCCACACAGAATGCCCATGTGTGTGGGTTGTCTCTCACAATAATGCTTGACATTGATTAAACCAGTTATGGCAATGCACACATGATGTATGTGTGTGCCAAATACACGTATGTGCCTGTGACCTTCAATAGTTACCATGTGTGATGCCTGCCACATGTGAATACATGGTATTTGCACAGGGTAACATTATGACTGTGGTCTTCTGTGCAGGTGCTGCATGTGGGATGTGTATATACAGTGTGAGATGTAGATGCTATCAGCCTAGTAGTGAGGGATACACACCTGGTGTGGGGCATATAGTCTACATGTTGTTGATGAACAGGTGCTGCATGTTTTCACCTGTTGTGGGAGTGGTAAGACATTGTTCCATAGCAATGCAGTGACCGAATGCTAAGAACCATTCAGCTAGGGTGTTGTAGCTACAGTAATTCATTAGCATTCAGTAATATGTCAGCATCCCTGGTGAGGGTCTGATGCCAGCCAAGGTCAGGGTTCTACCAGCCTGTGTCACTTGGTCAGTGATCCCTTACATGTTCCCTATCATGTATCCCAGTGAGGGACATCACACATCAGCTGTAGTGGCATGGACAATGACTGAGTCATATGTGTCCATGCATCTGACTGACCTGTATGCTTGTGTTATGTGGTGGACCATAGTGCCCCATGAGCATATCACTGTGACCTTCACCTTGTCCAGCCTGGTGAGCATGTCCTCACTGTACTGGACATATAAAGTACCTAACACAACCACAGCAGTAGTGTTGTATAGCTGTACAGACTGTGCTTGTTTGGCACACAGGATTTGTGTGCTATGTGTTATGCGTGCTGTGTGCAGGCCTAACGTATGCCTGTGTGCCAGCTGCAGAGGTGTCTGCCAGTCATGCAGGATGCTATCCTTAGGTTCCACGAATAGCCTGGTGTGTTTCCGTGCTTGTATTGCTGTCAGTGTAGGTCCACATCAGACTGGTATTGCAGTCACTATAGTATTTCATGCCACCTGACAGGTTATGCCAGTACTGGGTTCAGAGTGCTTAGTCCACAGTTTGGCCATGTGTTTCCATCTCATACATGTGTTGTACATCCATGGGTAGGGGATAGGGTTGACTGTGTACATGTGGCAGATGTGACATTACTACATGACTCACATATTCCACAACTGTACCATAGAGGTGGCTGACAACTGACCTTTGCACATGCTACCATAGTATTGAGATTGCATTTGTGATTAACAGCACATAGGGCCAATGGTGAACAAGATACATAGGTCCATAGGTTCATACAAGGATATCTGCCCTAGGGCATTTATACACCTAGCCAGAATGTGTGTGGCTTTCACCATGCATTGTAAATCTATCTTGCTATGCCCTTTTCCAAGGTTAGTATACTGTGCCTCTGCCTAACAGTGACACATAAGTTATACCCAGGGTAAACCTACAATGTCACATCCAGCCATTAATATCACTCTTGAAGATAGTCACTGAGTGACTCTGCTTAACCTCTATTGGGATAATATTCCAGAATGAAGGGAGCCTCTGAGTTATGAATGTGTCCCTCCAGTATGTCCTATGTATATCACTCCTGAGGTTCAAGTCTTTCCAGCGTGTATCCTGATGGGATCTGGATATTCTGAGGTGCAGCATGGCCATTAAGTCAGGGTTTGATATGGCTTTATATGTCAGGCACAGATTGCCTATGAAGAGGCAGTATGCCACTGAGTAGAGCTGCTGTTTCTTTAACCAATCAGTATGTGGCATCTGTTTGAGCCCTTTGATCCTTTTGTTGAGGTACGTATGTGGTCTTTCCAGTTGCTGCAGGTGTCTGGTAAGGTGCATGCCGACAGGGTCATTGTAGTCAATTATGGGCATGATGAGGGATGAGTAAAGAGGCACAATGCCCTCCCCTGATCTACATGTGAATCCCATCATGATGATATGGCCCATATAAAATGTGTTCCTAACCACTTTGTCCATGTTGTTGTCAAATGGTAGAATGCTATCAACCTGTGTACCCCAAGGTCCATAATTCCTTCATCTGCACTTAATGGTTTAACACATATGTGGTACTTTGTGGTCACTTTGTGTTTGACAAAGGGGATGACTATACGCTTTTTGTCATTCAGCTTGAGGCCATGGCTGTGGCACAAGTCGTGTGTTTGCAAGAGGCCCTTTTGGAGGATGCGTGTGTTAGCTGGAGAGTTGATTATGGCGTCCGGTTTGCAGTCATCTGCGACTTGCTTAGCCACAGTACTTCCATGTTGGCCTGTACCTCTGATAAATATATAATGAACATGACAGATCCCAGAGCTGAGCCTTGTGGGACACCACTTGTAACTGGTTTTGAGGCTGACATGGCTCCAGCGATTCTAACCATGTGTGTTCTGCCCTTGAGACACTGTGCAATATCCGTAGTGACATAGGGGTTAATATGTACACTGGTGAGCTTCCCTAGAATGCACAAGTGGGGTATTGTATCAAAGGCTTATGCAAGGTCCAGGTAGGCTGTGTAGACCACCTTCCCCTTGACAGTGGCCTTGGTGACTGTTTCAAAGAAATCAAACAGGTTTGAGAGGCAGGATCTGCCATTAACAAAGCCAAACTGTGTATGGTGACATGTCTGTAGGTCCCCAATATCTATATATATGAGGTTCATGATGATCCTTGCCATAGCTTTGCAGACCAAGCTATTCAGATGTATGGGGTGAATACTGTCCAGGATCCGTTAAGGCACCACCTGAATGTAGAGGGACCACTGTTGCTGTACGCCACTCTTTGGCCACATATCGTGTAGTAAGGCTGGGATTGAACAGTAGTGTTATGTCTGGGTGTAGCTCTTCTTGGGGTTCATGTAGGACACAGCCTGGGACACTGTCTGGTCCCATTGATGCAGTGTTTATTGCTTTGGAGAGGGCAGCTCTTACCTGAGCATCTGGGATGTCAGGGGGGGCAGCACTCTGCTGGGAGACATATTTGCCCTTTTGGTGTGGTGGGGGGGGAGGTAGCAGTGAACCTGTCCACTAGGATGATGGCAATGTCTTTGTGTTTGGTATTTCCTGTGACATCTTGGACTACCTATGAGCATATCTGGGTATTACCACCCAGGTTCCTAACATAACTACAGAAAGCATTGTGATTATCCTCAGTGTCTTGTTGAATCTTCTCTCAAAGATGGCCTTAGACAATCTTATGAGTGCCTGTAGTTGTCTTCTAATACTCATCAGTGATACCTTCACATTTTGGGAGTTTGTTGCATCATGTAGTGGCTTCATCCTTCTATTGTATAGTTTGTTTATGGCTGGTGTCCAGCACACAGGACGTCTGCCTTTGGAGGATTGGGTCTTGCTTTCATATGTGATTGCATGATCCATGCATTCCTGAATGTGTCCATAGAATGCCTTTATACAGGTATCTGCAGTCTGGTCCATATTTTCAACAGGCCTGGGGGCTTTGAAGGTTTCCACATCATTTATGAGGAGTGTGAACATGCTTGACATGAGCTGTTGACTGACGTCCCGCCTCCAGACTGAGCAAGGTGAGGGTCACATTTAGCTACCTGTCGGGTGATAGAATGTGCCACATAACACAAGCACACAGGTCACTCCACAGCAAGTACAAGTATGAGGCAGTCATTGTCCATGCTGGTGTGAACAACCTGAGACATACCTCCCTGGACCACATGGAAAGAGACACAGAGGAGCTCTTACAGCACCCTCTCAAACTCAGGACTCCCACACAGCCTTCATGCTGACACAGGAGAGTATAGATTTCTCTGCAAACACCATCATACTGGGTGACGTCAGCTACCCAAACATAGACTGTGAACATTACTCAAGCCACAATACCCAAGCTCTAGGGTTCCCATAGTTCAGACACTCTTTAGCTATGGAACAGGTAGTCAACTTTCCCTCAAGAGGGGCAGATATACTAGACCTGATCATCACAAACATGAGTACAAAATGCTCACCACTTGATGTATATCCCTCATTGTTGCAATCGAACCATATACTAATCACACTGGAGTACTGGATCCCCCACATATGCAAACCTCAAACACATTGATGTGTGTGTGGGAAATGCCCCTATTAGCAACTGTAACAGTACACTACAGGATGCAGATTCCCCTTTTGAAACACTGATGATGTCAGCACTATAACTATATTACCTGAATTAAAATTCTCCAGTAGTTTGTATAGCGCGCTCTGCTAATGTGTCTTTCTCCGGTGTCATAACATAGTTAAGTAGGGGTTTGAATCCTGCAAAAAGAATATATGAGTGGGGTTTGTGTGTGTGAATAATGCTGTGAGGGAAAAGTGCATTTTGCCAACTGGGAGAACACACTACAGGGTGCATATCCCTCTTTCTAAACACAGATGATGTCAGCACCCTCTAAGTACAGCATTAGAAAAGATTTCTTCCACTAATGCAAATAGCACACTCTGCTAATGTGTCTGCCTCTAGTGTCATAACACAGTTAGGTAGGGGCTTGAATCTTGTAAATGGAAAGTATGTGTTTTACTGTGGGTGGGGTTAGTGTGTGTGCACAATGGTGGGGGTGGGATGTGGCTTTTGCTAAATGGGGCTATGCACTGCAGGGTGCACATTTCCCTTAACAAACAGTGATGTTGACAGCACCCTATACAAAAAAAACAACAAAAGAGAAGGTGTTGGTACCAATAACGCATGTAAGGTAACACTTCTTCAAGTAATGTCCACAAAACGAAGTAGGATAAATGAACAATCCTTTTACTCTACACAAACAACATGACAACAGACAACTGCCAGTACTCAGTATAGTGCTACATGCTACTGTAACACACACATGTACCAGAATATACCTAGATACAGGTTTCCCAGGAGCACACCAGCACTAACAAGTTATACCTGTTACCATCCTTGTCGGCCCCAACACTTGGACCAGACAACAAAGGAGGGGGAGTATCGATATTCATTGCAGATTCCCACACCTCCACATTGGTGGCAAAGTACCACATAGGTGTTAAGCCATTGAGTACAGAAGACGTAATTGGGGACCTGGGGAACAAACTTGATAGCAATCTGTCATTTGTCAACCACATGGCCAACGTGGATTGAAAGACATGTTATATAGCCCAGCTAATCTTGACGGCATTCACTTGTACGGCAGGGGAGGTCATTGTGCCTCTTTACTCATCCATCATCAGGCCTATAATTGAGTACAATGCACCTTTTGGGATGTACCTAACCAGACACCTACAGCAACTGGTAAAGCCCAACAGTACCTCATCAAGAGGATCAAAGGGCTCAGACAGATGCCATATGCTGCCCAGTTAAAGAAAATCCAGCTGGACTCAATGGCATACTGCCTGTTCAGAGGCAATCTGTGCCTGCCATATACAGCCATGTCCAACCCAGAAGTAATGAACATGCTGCACCTCAGGAAATTAAAGACCCATACAGCCACACGCTCAGGAGACCTGAACCTTAGCACTGACATAAATAGGACATGCTGGAGGGGCATATTCCTAACCCAGAGGCTCCCTTCACTCTGTAATGAACTCACAGTACAGGTTAGGCAGAGTCCCTCATTAACTCTCTTCCATAGGAATCTGGATGAGTGGATGGAGATCATAGTTGTACCCTGGGTATCACTTCTATGTCACTGTTAGACAGAGGCACAGTATACTAACCTCGGAAAAGGGCATAGCAGCATAAATTTTAATTGGGTGGCAAAAGACAAACACATTCTACTAGGCTTATCAATGCCCTAGGGCAAATAGCCTGGTATGAATCTATGAACCTATGTGTACTGCTATAGTACTTCTGCCATATGTTGCATGTGTGTGTGTTGTGGGGGATGCACAGGTAATGGCCAGATATTTCTGCACAGGCAACACGTCTGAAACACTCTGGGTGTTCATCCCTACATACTGTATGTGTGTTGCCATCCAACCCTGTGATGTGGACACACATTACTCAGCCTGGATATACATATCCCAACAACACCACAAGCACAGTACACTACCTTGCTATGTATGCATGTAATTACACAGTTATTCACTAGTTAAGACTGCGATGCTATCCATGCAGCCGACTGGGTCAGTGGAAGCCACAGCACACACTGCTGGCCCCTTTACAAAAGCTTACCACAGACATCCCACATAGTGCATGTACTGTGCACACACATATCTAACCCAGACCGTATGCACACCACTTATTTATCCTGTCCAGTGGACTACAGATACAGGCACATTGTATAACAATAGCAGGAGGCTACTGCAGCACAGGGCAGATTCACATGAAGGCAAGGCATCTGTGGTCAGCAGTGTTAAGATGCTTCACATTCACCAAATGCACAGATATTGGCAACATTGTTGCAGACAGTTTAGGTGCAGGTACCCCCCCCCATTCTCCTACACAAGTGGAATTAGTTATCACAGATGACTGTAACCTCCCTATCATCTCACATGTCCAGGTGAGGGCCACCCTCAACATTGCAGAACACATAGCATCACTGTTACAAAATGGTATCCCTGGATGTGTGATACGTTCACCCCTAGAGGACATAGCACTAGATTAAAGACTGATATTAATCCCTGGCTATACTACAGGATATGTACCTGAACAGTGCCATACATACACAGTGGTCCCACACTAATGGGGAGGAACCTCTACTGACCATGGGGACTACTGCATCATATGCATAACTGGCCTTGTGTTCTAAGCTATGGAAGTTTTAAGTATGGACAACATGTACAGCAATATTACATATGTATATATTTCAGGACTATGTACACACAACCTATCTCATGGACATACATATAGATAGTGAACTATGATACATTTGGAGGTGTCACAGTAAACACAGTATTAACCTGCTACTTTGCATTACCTGTGTTTGTGTCAGCTGTTGCTGTGTCAGTGGTGCAGCTTGCTGCTTGCTGTTTGCTGCTGCTGCTGGTTTTGTGGCTGGCTGTCTTTATTTCTGTTTTTTTCTCTCTCTGTCTCTCTCTTTCTCTGTCGGTTTTGTGCAATGAATGTATTGCATGTGTGGAGTGTGGGTACTGGATGCTTTTGTAGGTATCTGCATAGGTCCATGTGATGGCCTCTGCACCAATTGTAAGGCAGCATTTGCTAATTGCATGCAGCCAGTTGTGTACTGATTGCATGTCTCACTGTGATTTCAGGACAGTGCTATAAAAGGGTATGTGAGATAGGCATTGCTCTTTTAGATTGTAAGGGCGTGGACCATGCTGGTATGCTGTTGACAGTGTTCTGTGAGTGTGAAGGTTAGTACGTCTCTCATGCTTCATGCTGTGTTGTAAATTCAGGTTGCTGCATTTCTCTCACCTGTTCCCTGTAGTGAGTGTGTATGCATACTGACACCTACAAGTATATTTCATATGTATTGCTATATATATATATATATATATATATATATATATATATATATATATATATATGTGTGTACATATACATACTTTCATATATGTACATTAGCTGACATTATTGGGTACAAGCTAACAATTAGCAGGGCTGTTTCTGTTAACACTACACTAGTATGGGAATCCAGTAATTGGGACAGTAAAAGTCTGCTTGACATGCTTTGGGTAGTACACATACTATATTGCCTTTATCTTCATTCCTACTATTACATGTTCCACTTCTTTTAGCACTATATTCCTGTATGAGAGTCATGGCTTACTGGTAGGTCATACAGACTGGTGTTACAATGGTCTTGTTGTAGGGCCTCCTAGTATGCTTATATTTTGCTTTCAAATTGAGTACAGGGCCTATCAATCAAAGTGCTGGAGGCACCTTTAAGCAGTTAAAGGGGTTAGTAGGTCTCACAGGAGTCAGGCTGTGTTGCAGATTCTGGTTGCTGCATTTATTTTCACTGTTCCCTGTAGTGCGTGTGTGTGAATACTGACACCTACCACTATATTTCACATGTATTAATATATTTATATATATATATATATATATATATATATATATATATATATATATATATATATGTGTACATATAATACTTTCATATATGTACATTACCTTACATTATTATGTACAAGCTAACAATTAGCAGGGCTGTTTCTGTGAACACTAAACTAGTATGGGAATCCAGTAATTCAGGCATTAAAAATCTTTATATTGATTCCTACTATTACATGTTATATATATTTTAGCACTATGTTGTTGTATGGGAGTCATGGCTTAGTGGTAGGTCATGCAGACTGGTGTTACCAAGGTCCTCGGTTCAAGACTGACAGTGGATATTTATTTTTCTTTCGAAATGAGTACAGGACCTGTCAATCAAAAGTGCCAAAGGCACTTTTAAGCATTTAAAACCAGGTCTGCGCTCGTTTGCGCGGAGCTCACGCATGCGCACTGGCGTTGAGCTCCGCGCACACAAGCGCACACCCGCGCTATTTTCTTTGAAAGAAAAGAAAAAGGGGTGACAGGAAAGTGGTGAAAAATGGGTCACAAAGAGGATAAGACAGCAGGGAAACAAGCTTGGAATTTGCAGGAAGGATGTAGGTGAGGCCCATAGCTGCCCATGTCTTTCTCAGCAACAGCTGTGCATTTGTATGCAATTTGGTGTGAGATTTGGAACCTTCCACCCCTGAGCTAGGTGCCAGGACAACATTAATACCTGTTGTACAGCCAATTGTAATTAACAGTTTCAATGTCCAGCGGACATGTGTGCAACATGGACAGCTATGTATGGGGCGTAATTTTTTTGTGGGTACAGAGTGCCCTTTTTTTTTTTTATCAGGTGAGAGTGGTATGTCAGGTGAGGTAGTCAGTATAGCTGGGGAGGTAGGTTGGGTAGGTTAACAGACAAGACAGACAAGACGCATACAGGGGTGGTGTATGACACATGTGGAGGGGTTACACAATTGACGGGGACGGTGGTTGGGATATCCAAGGCACATGAGCCCACAGATGGCAACAGTTTTACTGATATCCCCACCCATAGGCAGTTGCCACTGTTCCTT
Source organism: Protopterus annectens (assembly GCF_019279795.1). Classification (NCBI taxonomy): domain Eukaryota; kingdom Metazoa; phylum Chordata; order Ceratodontiformes; family Protopteridae; genus Protopterus; species Protopterus annectens. The sequence goes on along the minus strand of NC_056726.1, from coordinate 1,807,146,083 downwards.
CACAGCCCAGGATGGGGCTGTGCTGGGGGCTGTGCAGGCGGGACAATGGGCAAGCCCGTAAGCTGTGCCACCCGGGCCTCAAGCTGGTGTAGGGGCCCAAGAACAGAGTCTTGGATCTTCCTTCGCACCACAGACCGGACACCTTGGAGGGTGAGTGGACGTGCTCCTCCGGCCACGCTTGCAGAGGGGGGATGGGCCCCATCCCCTGCAGCGCTTCCACGCGAAGGTGGCACAGGGTCACCAGAGGAGGGTCCGGCCTGGGCACTAGTGCCAGGTGCAGTCGCCAGCTGAGGTGGGAGAGGTGGGTCCGCTGGGACCTGCCTTCCCAAGCGTTCTAGGTTTGTGTGTATGTTATGTTAGTTTGGGTTAGTGGCATATTATTACATTCAAATTAGTTGTAACAGCATGCATTGGTATTCCCATTAAACAAACACCCAGATATTAACACCATTGAACAATGGGCATATCAATATCACATGCATTATTTGAACGGAAATACGCAATCGAACAACATGCAGGGTTGATTAATGGCAACAGGCCATCAGGTTTGCAGGTTTGCAGGTATGACCAGGGCACATGCAACAACAGACATGCATATATTTTTGAAACAGGACAAATGTCCATGAGTAATGAAATGTTCACATACCAATATTTAGTGGGTTTTTTAATTTGCAATTATAGGGTGGGGTGGACAAAGAAAATGATGACACATTCATAAATTATACATTGATATACATTTGTAATAGAAACACAATTAACTTGTGGGTGATAATTTCCAAATGATTTTTACTTGACTGTCATGCTAGACCTGTTACAGATACATCACTATCCTAGTTATTTTGAATTTGATCAGATACATCATCCTGCTACACTTTGATGACAGGGCAGGGGACAACTATGGATGTTTAGTATGTCAGACAATCATTCATTCTATCTGCAAATTGCTGACTGTGATCACCATATACAGATTTTGGCCTGAACATTCAAGAGTCAGACACACTGAAATCAGTTTGGGATGTTAAGTTTTAATTCCCACATGCATTTAGTTCTGTAGAACCACACTGAAGCTTATATATTCAGGTGTTATTACTACTTTATTCATTGATACATGACCCTTTCTGTCACTCTCACACATCCTGCAATTTCACAGTTCAGGTTGGTACTTCTAGGCTTTGTTCACATATTAGACCTGTGGGGATTCCAACACTTTCCATCAGCCTCACTTCTGTCATGATTCAGCATTTCAACAGGGGATATATCTCACATGTGATTACCTCAGATTCTGAAGCTGTACTCTTGAGACTACTGCAGGTTATACTACAATTAATTAATGGTGGGACATCTGTATTGCAGCACTATTTATTTCTATCACTTATATTTCCAATTTCACTTGCATACTGATGAACTTGTTGCAGCCATACCTGCAGACTTTTACTTGCTGCTTGCACATTCTATTACTTTTAAGCAATACACTGCAGTGTTCTGCTACATGCTACACTATAATATTTATTTACAAGTACTAGGTGGGGTTACTAACCTGCATGGTGGCGCAGCCGCACCAGCCTGCGGTCATGTGTCTGTCGATTCATAGACTGGACACCTGCAGCTGTAATACAAAACAAGTAATATTGGGATACACATCTCCATGGTATCAGCTAGTTGAATTCCTTACATACATAAGTAAAATGTAACTTAGTAGTGGGGCGTTGGGCATATCCCGGGCCTCCTGGATCCATTGGGTCAACTGGTCTCGCTTACGTCGCTTCAGGTCCGCATGGTGGTGACGGACCTGCTCACCAGTGTGTGGAATCCCAGTAGCACTAGTAAGATCATGAGCCAACTGGTCCCATGCCTCCGCCCTGTACGCTCCCCATGAAACCTGGCCCTGCATGAGTTGGGCCTCATGATGGTGAACTAGGAGCCACACCATGTATCTGGACTCCTCAATGCCCCACCGCTGTGCTCGAAAGCAACGTCCCTCCCCTACTCCACTCATTCTGCCTGCAGGTGTATTCTACAATCGTTTATGCTGTGTATTCCCGCCTATGGGGCTTATATATGCCGATTTTCCCGCACATTTCTATGATTGGCCGGTTTAGAATTGTATCTACTTCACAGAAACTGCTTCATCATGCTCCATTTTGGATTACATCCTATATATATGCTATTTCTGCATTTCTAAGTACTGCTGTCATGGCTTAGTGGTTTAGTACCTTGACTCTAGTGCATGGTATCCTGGGTTCGAATCTAACCACTGAATTTAAATTTTTATGACTGTCTAGAAATGACTTCAGGACCTGTCAATCAAACATGCCAAAAGCACTTTTAAGCACTTTAAAACCAGGTCTGCGCTCGTTTGCGCGGAGCTCACGCATGCGCACCAGCGGTTAGCTTGTGGGAGCGACGCGCAAATGGTGTGCGCTGGGTTACACCTTAATTGGCTAGTAACACACATGTTAAACTAAGCACAGCTAGTTGCACACAGTTTGAGCCTGTTAAACCAGTGCTTAGCTCTGAGCAAGCAATTTGCAATTTGTGAAACACTACTTAGCTATGGGCACTCTGTCTCACTGCAGTTTAGCTATCAGTACATTTCTAACAATTTATTTTTATTCTTGTATTACTTGGATATATATGCTCCATTTCATTCCATTTTACAAAAGGAAATACTTTTACATTTGTAGAATACTGTCAGGGGCCTTTTTAGTGCTTATTTACCAAAAAAAAAAAAAGGGTGTTGTGTGGGCTCGAACCTTGCCTGCTCTCAAGCTGACAACTCTACCGCTCTGCTAATACTTCTTGGCTTACTTTGCATATTTAGTTCTTATATCCTTTTCCACTGATTGCTAACTGCAGTTGCGCTGGTAGCACACCTGCGCACACAGTAGCAAACATTTACGGGGTTTAAAAAAATAAAACAGTTTTTATTTTCATTTTATAACATCTGTTCACTCTTTACATTGCTGGTCTGTGGGGGCATGTGTTGTGTAGTGTGTTTATTCACATTTCCATGGCCTTTCTCGTGGCTGTTTACTTTCAGCCATTATAGACTTCAGGGGGCGTGTCAGCTTGCAGGGCTTAGCCAACGGACACGCCCCCTACTGTCTTACACGGTCTGTGTAAGAGTTACAGTGTGATTCAGCATGCCTCATGCACCTCATGCATATGTATGACATGCTGACATCACACCGTTTAACTGCAGCCTCCGTGTAAGAGTTATAACTCTTACACGGAGGCTTCCTGAATCTGGCCCACTGTATCTTATTTAACAACAAAATTATATTTTACATTAAGCTTTATCATCATAATATTGAAACCAGCCATCAACATATTTAGGGATTTGTCATTTTATAAGACAGTACATGTGAAACTACAATATTGTTGAAGAATTAAACTACTTTGGTATATGTTAAAGTTAATAAGAATCCATAAAGCAGACAAGTGTGACCAATGTAATACTGAGCCTAAAGGTATGAGTATGTTCAAATACATATAGAGCCCAATATAATTTTCTATATGTTAAAGAACAAATGCCATTAAATTCATTTAATGCAGGCAACAGTAATTCAAGTACATAGCCATCTGTGTTAACATATGCATAGAATGCGTCACTGTGCATTCTTTCTTTAGGCATTCTATCAGTGCAGCACCCCGCACTTAGTTCTGCATAGCTTTGCGTGTGCCCGCAGTGATTGACACACGTAATGGGCAGGGAAAGCTAAGTAGAGTGGCAGTAATGTTAATGTGCATGTCACATCATATATACATCACTGTCAATGAAATAAAAAGATTGGAATGTAAGGTTCCAAACAAATACTTAAAATCACATAACATTGCCAGCACATTAACTGTCTGGGGTTGTGCCGCAGCTGCCACTTCCTCTTACTCCAGGACCCTCTGCAAACTTGTTGCCTATGCAGTCTCCATGTGACCCAGAACCAAGATCAGGCTGCCAAAGTAGTATTTATATGTGCTTAAACATACACTACATTGATTAAGTACATGCAATTAAAGCTCTGCAGTATGGTAAATGGGACAGCGTATTTAAAGCTGGGTGCTAAGGTGTTGACAAATATATGCTATGTAATGATAAAATTAGCGACCTATTTAAAAACAGTAGTTAATTCCCAGCATCATTGGTGTACAAACATTAAACACACAAAAGTACCTTGATGTTTAGGTTCAATACACTGTCAGAAAGATTCACATTTCTGTTAAATCGTGCTGAACTTCACACAAGGTTTACTATCCAAATCTTTCCAAAAGACACATTTAGGACATTGTGATGCTGTCAAACATTGGGTTGGTTTCGGCACAGATGCGGAAAGTAGCACATCTACAATATAACATTGCATTAGTTTCAGCACAGATGCTGAATATTAATTACATTGCATTCCGCACACTGTTGAATATTCATACTGCTGCTGCCTCCAGCGGGCTGGAGACGTGTTTCAGGTGGGCTTTGCTACTGCACATCCTGCGAGGTACTACACTGACAGAATGCCTTTCTTAGAATACCTTTCTGTGGTATTCACTACTTATTTACTTTAAAAAAAAAACACAAAATCGGCATTTACGTTTTTTTCTTTTTCTTTTATATTTTTGGGAATTCTTTTATCTTATACACTGCACTTTTGTTTCTGCAGCATTCTGACTGGTCTGCTGGTTTTGGAAGTGAAATAGGAGTTCAAGGGTCAAAATCAGTTTTCTTTGGGTAACAGAAGCTGTTTCTATTTGAGTGTGAAGCTTCTAGTGGAATTCATGAGCTTGAGCTAATTCCCAAAAGGATTCAAGTGGAAGAGAAAAAAAAGTAATAGGTAGGAATCTTTGCATGAATATGTGATTTGAGTGTAAAATGCTCAAGGGTATGCTTGTAACATCCACGTTTTACCGCACGCAGCCTCCTGCTTTAAAACTGAGTGAGAAAAGGCCACAACAAGCCCTCCAATCACTCAAACACGACTAAAGTACAAACATTTTTGCCTAGAGCATATCATATAAAGTACTCAGTACTATAACCACCACTAATAAAGAGCATAAGCACAGATATATTTTTTATAAAAATGAAGAAAAAATACTACCTAAACAGGTACAGCAAAAGGCAACAGAGGTTTCCCCAAATCCAAAGTAGAAAACATTGGGCTTTAATTACATGTATGAGACACTATACTTTGTTGGAAACAGTGTAGCCTATGTCAGTAGTATACTTTACTGATGTCTTACACTCATTGATTATCTAAAGTGGGTAACTAAAGCAGAGTTTAATCAGTGCTAATTACTAATATATAGTGAATGAGCAGTTTCAAGATGCATCTAAACACTTGTCTTATTTATCAAATTAGATTTATACAGTTACTTACTGTCAAGTTATATTATTAAGTTATTATTATCAAATAAAGATAAAGAACAGAGTTTTTACTGTGTTTATCTCTGTAGATGTTTGTATAAGATCAAGAAGGAAAGAAAAAAATCTGTTTGATGAAATTGAATGAAAATTGAATACATGTTTGATTATTTGTCTCTGTATTTCTTTTTTTCTTTCACAGACCAGTCAGATTTTGTTGCTTGTCTTTTTAATGTGGAAATAATGTCCATTTGTTCCTCTGTAGTTATCAGGTTTTTTCTTCTTAATGAAGGCATTAGCTTCTTTAAAAGTTTCAAAAGTGCTTTTCCCCTTTGGCAGGCATAGTCTTATTTTTGCAGGGTATGTCAGCTGAGCTTTGATGCCAGCTTGTTTTAAGGCTTTAATGAGAGGAATGAAAGTTTTCCTTTTTGTAAGAACAGCTGTGGAGTAGTCATTGTCAAATCTGACTATCTAGTCACTTACTTACAAGGGAGAAAAAGCCCAAGCAGATTTTAAGATAAGATCCCTGTCTTGGCTAGATATAAGTTTTATAATGATTGACCTTGGATAAGTATTCTTACTGTTAGATGAGACTGTAAATAGTGATCTGTGGGCTCTCTCAATACCAAAAGAAAGTGCCTCTGGCAGGTTTAGAGTTTTAGGAAGCCATGCTGTTAAAAAATTCACTAAATTATCCCCTTCCATTCCTTCTGGTATGCCATATATCCTGATATTGCTCCTTCTGGACTGATTTTCTAAATCATTCACTTTATTAATAAGTTGGTTGCTCTGTTGTAGATGTTCAATATTTTTTTCTCCCTCCATCAATCTGCAGTCGATATCTGAGACTGATTCGTCTAGTGCTGATTTCTGAATTTTTTGTTGTTTTAAGATATCACTCAGTAGTTCCATTTGTTTATTTGAGTCTTTCATAATTTTGTCCATTTTTGTATCTAGTTTGTTCATTTTTGTTACTAGATCTTGAATGTTCATGAGAATTGAATTTATCGCCTTCTTCATAGAGTTGGCCTGCTGTGTAGATTTGAGAAGGCTCATTTATCCAGATGTAGTTCTCCATTTCTTCTTTTGTTAATTTTGACAGGAAAATAAAAAGTTTGTGTATTAAAAAATACACGAAAAGAGAGCTTTCGATTTCCAGTTTATGAATCAATTACTTTGAAGTGGTCTTTGAGGATTTTTAAAAATAAATCCTGTCAGAATAGTTATGGAACTGCAGAGCAGAGAAATTATGCTCCTTCCAGCTTCCATCTAAGCCACTCCCCCTAGATCAGCCAATATTCTCTTTAATATGTCTATAAGTATACTAAAACATAATCCTAATTCTAATAATATTATTTTTCTTAAAGAAAATTGTTCTCTTTATAAGAAACCTTAATAAATATTTAAATTTTGTAATGCATATAATACTACATATGGATCAACAAACCATAATATCTAAACATTCTATATCAATAACATTTTGGCTGACATTCATTCCCCAAAATTACACTGCACTTATTGTTAGCCAAATGGCTGAAAAGCTGCAAAAGACATCAAACGTAAAGGAGGCTAATTTTTTTCATCTAACTTTCTGAAGCTTTTATTGTCCAAAGCTAGGTAAGATCCCTGTCACAGATTTATTTCAAAGCATCATTTGCAGAAAATATGAAACACAATTGTTTCCTGTTCTCCAGACGCTATGTAGGGTTATTAAAATTTAGGAGTTTTCAGACAAATACACAAATCACCATGATCATTCTTTATCCAAAAACTAAATTATTACTGTGTTTCTCTTCACTACTGTCTCAGCTCAATGCTTTAGTATACTGGCTGGTAGAATTATCTCGTTATTCCAGATAAGATTCAAGGATGGGAGACAAAGCCAAGAAAATTATATATATGTGTATGTGTATATATATATATATATATATATATATATATATATATATATATATATATATACACACACATATACATATATATATATATATATATATATATATATATATATATATATATGCACACACACACACACACACACACACACACACACACACACACACACACATATATATATATATGTGTGTGTGTGTGTGTGTGTGTGTGTGTGTGTGTGTGTGTGTGTGTGTGTGTGTATCAGTTTACTATTTACTATTGAAATCCCATTGTACAGGTAGTCAAACAACATGTGGCAGAAAGGCACTTTTCAAAGAGGAACAATGATGATCTGTACTACTGTGAATTCACAGTAGTGAATGTGCCTAGTAATTTGGTAGTCTGACTTCGTTATTGTTAGTGGAGATCACAGTACAGTAAGGAACAGGGAATTTACCCTATTCCTCACTGTAGTGCAATCTCAGAGTAGGTATATATAATTTGCAGTGGGTCTGAGGGGGTGCAGGGAAGCTTGCCCCCATGCAAAACAGTAAAAAAACATGTGCCATTGACATGGCAGTCTAACAGTAAGTTACACTGCATAGCTTGGGTGACTGACATCATCTAATGCTGTGTCAAATTATGTCAAATGTGGATGCCGGTGAACTGACGGTCAATATTTTGTAGGCATCAGGATTACAGTCCCGACGTTAGATTTTGCTTATTTAATCCAATGACGAAAGTGCTTTCTGCATTTCAATAGTAAACCATTTACATATATATATATATATATATATATATATATATATATATATATATATATATATATATATATATATATATATATATATATATATATATATATATATATATATATATATATATATATATATATATATATATATAATATATATATATATATATATATATATATATTATATATATTTATATATATCTATATATCTCTCTCTATATATACATATATATATATATATATAGATATATATATATATATATATATATATATATATATATATATATATATATATATATATATATTTGAGCCCTTCATTTGTTTGAACTTTCAAATTTTCAAAACTCATATGGCCAACACAATATGAGCGATCATTTGAAAGGCCAACAAATGATAGCGGATATTCCGCTACAGTGCGGGGCTGGGAGATTCCCTTTTCCTGCACTGTAGTGCGATCTTGAAGTGAGTATATTTAAGTAGTAGGGAGTGTGGGGGGTTCAGGGGGGCTTTCCCCCAAGCATAACATAGTTTTACTGTGTTTACAGATAGGTAAATGGTGCTATTTCAGGATGTCGGTCTTCCGGAATGTTGGTCATATGGTGTCGGCCATATGAAAGTCGGCATTCTGAACAGTCGACAAATATGGGCCCCCAGTATTTTGTTGAATGCCATCTCCTCGACAAACACAGGGGGTGTGATTTAATCTCAACAGTGTGGATAACTGAGCAGTCAAAATGTCGATGGTGTTTAATGCTAAAACATATAAGTGGGTCTGGGGGGCTGACAGTGTTTGTGAGTGTGTATGTGAGTTAGGGTTAAGGATGGAGATGAGTGATGGATAGCTATTGTATGTTTATGTGTGAGTTTGTGTGTTTTAGGGCAAGGGTCAGGGTTAGGTTAGGGGATAGATACAGTGTTGTTTGCATTTGTGAATGTTTGTATACCTGAGTGTTTCACGTAGTGTCAGTGTTATGGGAAGGTTTTTATGATGGTAAGGTGTAGGGTTAGAGTTAGGGTTGAGGGAAGGGACAACATTAGGGTTAGGGTTAGTATCCATTTATAAATTGGTGTGGGGGGATGGACCAAAAAAGTATAAAAAACTAATATATTTAAACAACAGTGGTTTGAATTCAAAAAGGTTACCTTGAAGAGTAAGCCTTAACATTAGTGAGTTCTCCCTCATGGTAGCCTTTTCTGATTCAAAGAATGCCCTACTGCCATAATTTCCTATTAGTGGGAGCATTGATGAAGATAGTTCTGCCACCCCGGCAGATGGCAATGAAACAGTCTGGGGAGTCTCTAATGCTAATTAGCCATATACTGTCTTTTGGAAATTCCTGTGGCTATAAATTCATAGAATCAACAGGCTGTATAAAATAACACGGTCAGAGGAAAAAATTAATACTCTCAAAGATGGTAATCACCTATTGAATTTTATGGTGCAGGTTATTTCAACAAAATTCAGAGGAAATGTTAGCTGGGGGATGCATTACTGTATGCATGTGTGTACGGACGTGTGTATGCATGTTAATATGGGCATGAATGGAGTCAGATGAATGTTTGTGTCTCTGTCTGTCTGTCTTGGTAGTCACAGTATGGGGGTTAGATACGGGATTGAGAATGTAGATGTGTGTGTGAGGGGGGTGAAAGGATGAGCATGTCTGTGAGTTTAATCAATTGTGGGGAATTGCTTAACATTGAGTGCATATGTGTGTGTGCATGAATGTCAGAATGCATTTGTGTTAGTGATGAGATGCCTCTGCAAACACAGTGCAAGGGAAGCCAGTGTAAACATTACCACAATCAATAGTCTAATAACAATAGTGGCAAAAATGCAATTCAAAGACATGCAAATGAGACAATAATGAGTTATTCCTCATCATGACCAAAGCTGTCTCAGAATCATATCTATTATGGATCCAGTAAATTGATCTAGCTGTCATAATCAATTTAAACTAGTGCAAATGACTATTCTGAATCACAAGGATAGTAAATAATATGCGTTTAGGTTTTGTATTGCATGGTATCAATAACATAAATAGTATATAATTGCTGTTATAGCATTTGAACTTTACAATTTGATATTTTGTAGCAATTCTTTTAAGGTTTGCAAGTTGCATGAATCTACATTCTATGCTGAAGAGCTATTCCATTTCAGCATACTTGCATTTTATATTATACATTGAGGTCACTTCAAGATCATAAATATTATTTTTCTGTATTTTACATATCTCTCCAAAATGAAAGTCTGAATAAAAAAAAGAAGCATTATTTGCATACCATTAAAACATTGGTTTAAAGTTCAACACTTGACATCCAACACATGCATCAAGATGAAAGAACCATGAAACAGTACCATAATGACTGATGGTAGGCTGTGTTCCAGCAGCATATAAATTACAGCTATTACTTTTAAGATGAAGGGTTGGATTCCAAAAGAAAGTTGCAGATAGTACAGCAAGCTGAAGGAAGACTTCATTGCATCAGTGACAAACAATTTCATAAAGTGTGCTGTACATGAGAGCAAGATATTTAATGCTGAATCTTCCAGAATCTGCAGCATTATTCACAAAAAATGCAGACAGCATTTATGAATTGCAGCACAGTGGAGTACTGTAACCATCCAGGAGGATCTAGAAATTCATCCTAGAAAACAGACAGCTAGATGCCAAGCCAGGCTACATCTAAGCCAGCTGTCCAATCAGGAAATAATAGGTATTAGTTTAGACAGAGAGCTGGTGCTGGCTGTGTGTAACATGTGTGGCCCATGCATGTATGCACATACATTGTGAGGTAACCCCATTCCTATAGAAACCAAAGCATGTCTGAGCTTAGGTGTACTGCCTTTTGGGACATTTCAATGGCATATGGGAGATACTGTTGGGGTGTCCTACACAGCTGCCAGCCACATCTCATAATTTCTGGTAGGCTGCACCTACATTCCTACTAAAACCCCAGTTGCACCTGAAGCAGAAATGTGCATAATCATAAAGGAGTGGTCATTGCTGAATTGCCAGGTGATGTGATCAGCAGATGGTATCATAACAAATATCATGGTGATACACCCCGGTAGTGTATATGATACTGCTATATGTAAAGAAAGTGGTCTGAGGACTGCTTTCCAAAATAGTGAAATACTTGAGGTAGTTCTACTTGGTAAGTACAGGAACACAGTTATTCTGTAATCAGAATCCAAACCTGTCAACAATGCACATGATCACAACATATGTGTCATCTCCTTCAACCAACAGGTGACTATTGTTAGTCACTAGAACCATGGCTAATGACACCATACAAAGGTGCATCCAACCCTGCTGAGGACTCATAAAATAGATCACATACTGTAATAAGAAATACTATTGAGCATGTGATTGGCCACTTCCAGGTGTGTACTGCAATACACACCTAAAATGGCAGCACAGATGATTACTGTGCTTTCTATGCTAGGTAACACATTAACAGCAAAACATGGTGGCTTGTCATCTGTAGGCATGGGTAATATCCCAAGAACCCCAGATGTCTAAAGATGACATTTTACAGCTGTCAGAAGACAAGCAGGAGGACACAGGGGGAGAGGAAATAGATGTGGGCAGTGGAGAATGTAGACACAAGTCCTAGCTCAGGCAACACAACAGCATTTGGCACACACCTTTGAGTCATGACAAACCACAGGTACACAGAGTAAACATTGATGTTTACATTACCTTGCAACAGTATCACATATCAAAACTAATGAAAATGGCCCAATGTGGAATACACAGTGAACATCATGTATAACATAATCTTAATGTAAACCAGTATGAACATATATAGAAAGTGAAAAGAAACATCATGTCAGTAGACTGTCTGCAAGGTACCTCACCAAAGAACACAGAGGCACATGTGGGTGATGCAGGAGGTGTGCACAACAGAAGTAGTCACTGGACAGGTAGGATATCATCATACAGAGTAACACCATGCAATGTTACATGTCAGTCAGCCACTATCACAAGAAATCTTGCTCCATTACATGTATGAAAATGTAACAGCAAATACATACCCCAAAACAGGGGATGTAAACTAACAGTGCATTACTTGCATGTCATCACTGCAACATTGTATTTCCATGTATTATATGTGCAAACATCCAGACCATCAATAAGAGTGACCATGCAACTTAAAAACAACATACATCAATGCCAGGGATGCAACAACATAGGTATATATAAGTATATATAGATATGGGCGCAGATACAGACAGATATAGAAGGGCACACAATGAAAACAAGTACAGAGAAAAGCAGTGAGTGCTGTTGCTGCACATGTGCATATTAAAATGCGATAAGTGACAAAGGTTTGCATACCAAGGCATAGTTGTGCATGTGTGAATGGTAGAAAACAAGGAAAATTGTAATGTAAACCTCAGTCTATCTGTTCACTATCAAATAATGCAAACATGAAAGCATGACATCATATATTACGTTATTGTTGTCAATATCATTAATAACATATGTCAATGTTAACTTGGGTAATACATATCAACAATCTAGTCACCAAGTTTAGAAAAATTATCATAAAATCCTGTGGCATCATACATTTCAACAACCATATATAGACTACTTTGTCAGTGGCCAGTATAGTGGTCATCATTATCACAGGCTCAGAATGACACAACAAGACTCACACTGGATCAGCTGTCAATGTTACTCTAACAAAGTCTAGGGTGTTTATGCTAATGGATCACAACATGCTCCTGGCTGTCCCTGCCATGTCCAGAAACACGTGGTCCATGATGATCTACAATGGAATTGGATGTGGTGACAAAAGCATGTGGAGACACAATGTGGGAAGAAACATGACTATGATGTGACTGTCTGGAAATGACTGATGGATTCACAGTGGAGTGGCCATCAGCAAATGTGTGTGCACATTGCAGCACAGACATTGATGTCAGATAGCCAGTTGTGGATCTGCCCCTCCCCACAGGAGGTAATCTGCTTAATGCAGTTAGAGCACATAACACCCAGTTAGTACTACAGCACTGCTTCAGCACTGCCATAACAAGGCTTTCAATGGAGCGTGCAACAGAAACCACACTGTCATGATATGCAGCCAATGCTGCCATAATCTCTCCATGCCTGCGATCTTGATCTTCATGTAACACATGCAACTGGTGTGCTACACAATTGTTGGCATAGACAAGTGCATGAAGGTCAGATCCATGATATTTCTATGAACATTTATTTGCCTGTAATAGTGGAGATAAACACACTCTGACATACATCCATGCACACCAGATACACTCACACATTTACTGCAATGGGCAATACTGCTTCATAGTTGAGAAGAGTCACCATCATTACGAGACTCTTCATGGGACAGTAGGTCATGGACATCATCATGTCTGGTATCTGATGTCCCCACATCATCAGAATGGCTGCCACATGTTCCTCCATATCCGAGGCTATAGCATGATGCACATGGCTTCCCCCTTCTGGGCTGGACAGTAACACCAAATTAGTGGCTTGCATGCCAGTGCTACCATCCAGTGAGGCACAACACATTCTACCTCAGGATCAATAGATGGGCTGCTGAAGGAGGAAAGCAGTGGACATGCTACAAAAAGAGACACATACATTCACACAAATCACATGATGTAGCTTAGTAATGACATATGAGACAACTATATGATTACAATGTCAAAGGGGATTTGGACTGAACAGGATCTTGTGCCTGGGTGTGGTTCATGTACCTTATATAACAGAGTGATTTTGTGTACATTACCTATTGCACACATATCACAAATGACACTAATAAAAACAGTAAAGCCTACCTGACATGTTCTCTTATGACTACTGCCAGAGTTGAGGTTTGAATTGCAACTGCAATGGGGAAATATAGACACCAAACTATCATCATTAAACACATAACAGCCATCATGTAGCATTCCAACAGCAGTATAGCGCACAGAAGATGATATAAACACATACCAGTTGGCTGAGGCTGATTTGCAGATTGCTGTTGTACTAGGCAGGAGAAGAGGAACACAGTAGTAGGGCACAGATGGGATAGTCAATACTGACACGTATTAAACACATAAAATGCCTTGCCATTTACATCCTCTCTGTTTTGGGACCATAACATCTGTTGTACATGCCCTGTAGTATGACTAGGCACACAAATGCCAACATGTGGGTATGCTCCACAGTCATGAATGCAGGCAGATGCATAGGACAACTATGGCACATGCAAAAAGGAAATAGAGACACCTACATGACAAATGGTGCACATGTCATTCAGATGTCCCTGTGCATGGAAAAGTGTCATCAATATCATACATCACAGTTGTGCTGTAAAGTGCTGCAACCTATAAACAAGGTGGACAACTATACCTGGTTTGTTTGTATGTGCAACTGTAGGTTGCAATGGCAGGAAAAATCAGCATGTGAGCATACTCCACTCTCATGACAGGTGTATGAGGCACAGAAAGCTATATAACACACTAACAGTATACAGATACACTTATGTGACATGGGTTGCTGCTGTGCAGATGTTGATGGACTTTGATGGACCTATGCAATTGAAAAATAAAAGCATTACATATTTCTGGAAGACTTATGCATGTACTGTGTTGGTGAGATAATATGCCATAAAACTTATGTTTGACATCCATGGTATGTGTGTTTCAATGTTCACAATGCAATTCTGCAGCTAGAACACAAATATGACAATACACTAATATTTGTGAAATAATGGTACTCAATAAGGTAGTGTATATGCTGAAATTTGTTGAAATGTATGATTTACATGTATGTCCTGGAACACCTGCTTCATTACCTCCACTGGGTATATGACAATTATGACTGGTGGTATGATGTGATGCCAGGAACACTGTGATCTCATCCGGGGGATTCAAGGTGGCCCACCTCCAGTGGCATTCCTCAGCCTCTCATAATGGCATATTGCACTAGCTGCACAGAGGATTGTGTCATAGCAATGTCACCAGCAGGCCTCCCTGGATCAATTTTAACCACCCATGGCATTGATTGTGTTTGTCAGGACTATCCAGACTTCATTCCTCCACACAGTGTCTATCATCTGTCCAAGGAGGCTGCAGCCATGCTGGCACAGAGTCTCTATTATAATTTAATTTTTCTGTGTTAGAAAATCTGTCTCTCTTTCTTTGATTTGACATCTAGAAGACAGTGTGACATGCACATGTTATACCTGATATGGGGGCTCATATATTGACATAATGATGTTATAAGCATAGGCCAATTGACTTGCTCTCCTCTGCTTTCCAAGTAAAGGTATGGAAATAATAATTTACATGTATATTGCTGTTGTATATAAAAGAACATAATGGATATGAAAACAATATCTGAACATATAATAACATCATCACATATAACATTCCATTTCATAATTTGGGGGAGTTGAACCCATTGCAGAGGACAGCACAACAAGTAAAGAATAACTATACAACCCTTGTGACACACACTCATCACTTTAGCAATACTGTTTCCACAGTTACATGCATATCAAAACATAATGAGCATGTGTAACCCAGGAGTGTTGGATGCCTGTCATACACAACTGCAGTTAGCGAAACACGTCATAACAAATCTTACTATCATTATATGGTATGCAACACACACAAAGGAAGTTATACATAAATATTGAATTAATAGTCATTCAAATTAAAATTAATTGTTATGTACTCATGGTTACATATTAACACAAGAAACAGCGAACAGTCAAAGCCATTACCGTGTTTATCAAATTAAATGTACTAACAACTATTACTGTATTACTAATCATCAGAGAGTATCCAAAAAGTAGTCCGTGAACATGCAACTTATGAAGACTTTCAGAACTCATCAGTTTCCATAAGCATACCACAGACAGTACAGGTTAACCAGATCTGAAAGTGGATATATTTAAGTTCTGGCCATATCTATAGTATATGTATAAATAAGCATCAGTGAATATCCCTAATGTATTCAGTGAACATACAACTTATGGAAACCCTTGGAACTCATAGGTTTCTCTCAGCATGCCACAAATAGCACAGGTTAACCAGAATTGAATATAGATATATTTTCATTCCATCTTTATCTACTGTTCACCGAAGCTGTTTACTTTTAGCCATACAAATGTAGAACTTCTGCTTGTCACTGATGCACATTTACCCACTTATATTCATATTATTCAATTCTACACTCCTGTATTATACCACAGACAGTTTGTATTGCAGACAGTTTTGCCAAAAAAAGTCTGTCAGCATGTATAATTTGATTTATAAAGATTAACTATAACATAGATATGTAAGAGCAGTCCATTCCACCACAGCAATGCCATCAGGTGACAGCTTACTTTGAAGATAGCAGTAATTCAGCTGTACCTAAAAGTGAGTTCAGCTATGTGCACACAGTTTTTTAAGTAACATTTGCACCATACATAATTAATGAACTTAATCTGCATTCAGTGTTTTGGAATCTCATTTGTATACTCCCATGTAAGTTCCCCAAATTTGGTGAATTAACCAATAACTTGGCGTAACAGGAAGGTGTCAGCACAGTCACTGACTGGGTATCAGTAAACTGGATTGTCTGTGACTGTGACATGTGTCTGATTCCTTCCAATGGTCTGATACCATCCTATATGCACCAACTTTACAAATATGATTTCAATGCAGGTGCTACTCATGCCATCACTACCTGCAAATTGAGTGGAATCCCAGTTAGCATTTTTCTCAAGGCAAGTTTTGGAACAAGTTTCACCTTCAAGACTGTAGATGTTGACTGAGAGGAGGCTTATATGTATCTGGGTGCTGAACTGGACCAAGGAGGACACCACCCAAAAGCTCACTGTCAATGCTGGGCATAAGCAGAAAATGTGAGCATGCCCAGGAACTTGTCCATGATTGAGAAATTGAACTGTATTTTGAGGCAGTACTGCAGATAGAATGGGATGTACCAGACTGGCATGCAAATCTGTCACTCTTATAATGATTTGCATCAGAAGGATGCAGAGGATCTTTGACAAAGGATCACAGAGGTCTGATGCTAGTTCACAGATGCCTACAGTAAGTTTCATAATCCAAAACTTAACACCTACATCATGATAAATACATTTCTTAGATGTTTATAAGACTATATCAATTTTAGCAATGAGTCCAAGTGACTGTTGATTTCCTATGTGTGGGTTCAAATCCCATTACAGGATATCTTTAAATAATGGCTGTTATGCAGATAATATTGAACATAAAGTATCAAAGGCCTGTGTTTGCTTGGCTACTATAGAGTACATCTTTTTACACATCTGGCATGGCTATCGTTTACTGAAGCCAATAATGCTTAGGACACAGATGTCTATGTATTTCTCTATTATCCATAGTGGGTCAAAAAGCATCACACATTATACATCTGTATTTGTGAACGCTGCGTAATATATACATTACGCTCTACTTTATTGGGAGTACAGTATCCCAAGATCCATGTTTGTTGTACTCACTTTCATGAATGTAAGGGCATTGCAGGTCAGCATGGCTACGATATGGTTAATTTAGTAAAACATTATGCAACTATAAGACAGTTAAACACTGACACATACTACTGCTATAAGATGGATTCCATCATTATGCAATAGAAACATCCCACAGTAATTCTGCATAATGGAAAGCATTGCACTGTCTCTTAGCTCAACCTATTAAGCCATAATAGGCCAATGTGAATGTGCCACAGATATGCGTGGGGTTAAATTCTTGCATAATGTTTCTTGCTGTTATTTTGATATTTCCATATTTAGTACTTAAACAGATATGGGAGATACTTGCTTGTTCAGCTATGCAGTATAACTTAATTGCTTGTTCAGCTCTGCAGTATAGCTTTTTACATTTAAAAAGTATGTACACGGTGCATTAACACCTATAGCACTAAGGTCTCAGATGACTACACATGTCACTGTTATCTGCAAGATTCTAGAAATATCCCATAGTAATTCTGTGTGATGAAAGGAATTGTGCGGTCTCTTAGTGCAACCTGTTAAGCAATAGGTCAATATCAGTGTGTAATGGATACATGTGGGTTTTAATCCTTGTGTAGAGTATTTGGATGTTATCTGATATTTCTGATTTGGCTATTTAAAAACAAATATGACAGATACTTGCTTGTTTAGTTATCCAAAAAACAGCGAAAAGTAGAGTTGACCACAATAAAGGCAATAATGACTAGCGCTTTCTTCCACTTTTATTTTTCGTGAACTTCTTCAGAAAAAGACAACAAGCCCCCTCATACTTGTGTCTTATATAAAGTACATACAGGATATGATGTCATAAATTAATTCTTTCAATGAATAGTACAAAAGTTTTTTTAAAAATGTTAATTCACTTAAAATATCGTAAACACTATTATTTTACTTCCATACATGATTTCTTCTTTTGTTGTGCATAACTATCTTTTGATTGCGTTCCCATCATGAAAATAAAAAGGTACTATACATATTTTTGGTAAGCTTTAAGTGGAGACATCCCTCACACTTATAAAGCAAACCAATAGATTATCCAACTGTCAATGACCAATCAATTTTTAATAAAATTTAAATTTTAAACAATGCTGTTGAATGTAAAAACTGCTAAAAAATATTTATCCACAAGAATTCCTATAGAAAATGTTTATATCATTTATGCAATAAAAAATCATCGTTGTTTGAACACCACAAAGATGTTCAATTGCCGCAAATCAATGAATTGGTGTTCGCATACACTAACTAAAAGAACCTTTCTGTATGAACACTCACCCACACACACAAGTACACACATACACATACGCACTCTCACACACAAACACATACACACATGCGCCCATGCACCTGAGACACACACACACACACTCTCACATATACACACATACACACACATACATACACATGCACGCATGCTTGTGCACGCACACATGCACGCCCACACACATGTGCACACACCCCCCCGGATACACACATTCACACACACACACACACACACACACACACACACACACACGCACATGCACACGCACATGCGTACGTGCACCCACACACTAGTGCACACACACATACACGCACACACACACACACACTCTCCCTGCGTCATTATACATGTGTCTGTGCGAGGGAGAGTGTGTGCGTGTGTGTGCGTGTATGTGTGTGTGCACTAGTGTGTGCACGCTGCATGCGTGTGCATGTGTGTGTGTGTGTTTGTGTGTGTGTGTGTGTGTGTGTGTGTGTGTGTGTGTGTGTGTGTGTGTGTGTGTGTGTGAATGTGTGTATCCGGGAGGGGGGTGCACATGTGTGTGGGCGTGCATGTGTGCGTGCACAAGCATGTGTATGTATGTGTGTGTATGTGTGTATATGTGAGAGTGTGTGTGTGTGCGTCTGTGTGAGTGTGCGCATGGGCGCATGTGTGTATGTGTATGTGTGTGAGAGTGCGTATGTGTATGTGTGTACTTGTGTGTGTGGGTGAGTGTTCATACAGAAAGGTTCTTTTAGTTAGTGTATGCGAACACCAATTCATTGATTTGCGGCAATTGAACATCTTTGTGGTGTTCAAACAACGATGATTTTTTATTGCATAAATGATATAAACATTTTCTATAGGAATTCTTGTGGATAAACATTTTTTTAGCAGTTTTTACATTCAACAGCATTGTTTAAAATTAAAATTTTATTAAAAATTGATTGGTCATTGACAGTTGGATAATCTATTGGTTTGCTTTATAAGTGTGAGGGATGTCTCCACTTAAAGCTTACCAGAAATATGTATAGTACCTTTTTATTTTCATGATGGGAACGCAATCAAAAGATAGTTATGCACAACAAAAGAAGAAATCATGTATGGAAGTAAAATAATAGTGTTTACGATATTTTAAGTGAATTAACATTTTTAAAAAAACTTTTGTACTATTCATTGAAAGAATTAATTTATGACATCATATCCTGTATGTACTTTATATAAGACACAAGTATGAGGGGGCTTGTTGTCTTTTTCTGAAGAAGTTCACGAAAAATAAAAGTGGAAGAAAGCGCTAGTCATTATTGCCTTTATTGTGGTCAACTCTACTTTTCGCTGTTTTTTTGGATTACATTATTCAGTTTTTCGGTTTGGTCCGAATTTCAGTGTTTTTGTTGCTTGTTTAGTTATGTGGTACAGCATTTTACACATCTGATATATATGTGGTGCATTAGTGCCTCTATTGCATAGGTCTCAGATGACTATGAATACATCAGTTATCCATAAAGTTTCTGGAAACATCTTAGCTTTGTCATTATGGCTGAGTATGTAAATCCTTGGCAATCTATATATAGATTACCAGTAAATTTTTAATGTCAGAGTATTATGTCATAATCCATTATATTTTAACATTCACTGCCTTCCAATCAAACTTACATGTTGATGTATGAGATATCAGTGATGAACATGGTTTCCTATGTATTTATGTCTGTAAAATACATCTACATATTTTATTGCAATGTTTGAGGCTCTGAATTCTGACTTGTTACAGTTGTTTATTATTGCTGTGACCAGTGTGCTGAGATTGTATTTCAAATGCACAGCACGTGGTAGAAGTTGGACTGTTTTTTCACCCATCCTAAAATTTAGGATCATGAATTCATGTGTTTAAATCTTTCCTGCATAGCCATACAGTTGAGTTCTTTAACTTACACCAGTCCATGCAACTGCACCCAAGATGGATTAGCTAGGCAGGTAGGTATTAAGTTCATAGTGCAAATATAGACAAGAGCTGTAGGTTTGAATATCAGTTCCTCTAATTTGCATGCAGTACTTTTTGTGTGTGCAGTATTAATAATAACACAGCAGTGAGTGAATATGTGAAACTGTATTTCATGTCAAGGCTATAGGATATGTGGTGCTTCCTATTTTTCACTGTTACTTTTACATAGTGAACATTATATTCACCTGACACAATCCTTTGGTGGCAGTTCTACGTCCTTTTTACAAGTAATGACCAGGCTAGGGAATGAGAACTGTGCATCAAGCACATGCATAGGATGGATGAGCAGTAGAGGGAGAGAGGTATGTATTATAACTCTCAACATTAATTTCTCCAGAAGTGATCAGAACATTGTTAAAAAAATCATTTTCCTTACAGCATCAGGCATACTAATAGTAATGTAAGATTACCCATAATGCATCTGCAACATAACTGCAATAATCATTGATTTCCTGTAAACATATTATATCATTATATATTACTATTATATTATTATATATTGTATTATGGACTTAATTTAAACTGTGTCATTTGAGTAATAAGCAGGGTATGCCTGAGAAAAGGAAAATTTAGTTTTTTTACTCACAACCTAAATGACAGACATCTGTGTATAACCATCATAGAGGTTTTTACATGAAATGTTTTATATGCAATGCATTGTTACTGCTTTTTAATCAGCAGGTAGGGGTGCTCACTGGCTGTTATTTTGTGCATAGCCTGCCTATTTTGTTATTGAATGGGTGTTTCCTGTTTCAAAATTTGGATTTTGCATTTCTGTATAAAACATCTGTGATGGTTTGTTTAACACAAAACTGCATTCTAGTTTCTATAATTGCTGTGCACAAATCCATTCATGTTCTTCTGTTATGTCTGTTTGTTACATAATTACTGATCATCATTGCAGTATTTGTAGTGTTTGAATTGTGCAGATACATACATTAGATAAAAATACCTAGAAAAATATAGGAAAAAAACATGCATTACTTGAAAAGTAATGTGTGTGTGTGTGTGTGTGTGTGTGTGTGTGTGTGTGTGTGTGTGTGTGTGTGTGTATGTGTGACCACCTAAATTTTTAGATGTCACATGCTGGCATTATGATTATGATTGTCCAGTTGTTCTAAGGCCTATTAAATTCTAGTACTCTGGTGTTGTGATATCATCCATTAACCATGTTGCAGTGCTCATATACTTTCCATGGAAATAATGATTTTCTATGACTGTCTGCTTGACAATGTTGTAAAGCATATGTCAAGGTTTTATACCACAGGCCCCATTTAAAATGTCATGCTGTCAGTGTCCCTGTGAGCTTACAGTGTAACAAGTGTTTTGGAATGTAGTAACATGTCAGTGTTGCATGCCACCACATCTTGGCATGCTTGCCTTGATATGTCATAATACATATGCATGCTGGCTATGCACACGTTTGTTTTTTCATGCACAATGATGGTTGGTTTATAATTAATCAAGTAATAACATTTTCTCAGGTAAACTGTGTATCACATGCCATGTAATGCACTGGAGAAAACTAATCATATTGTGTGATGGACAGAGTAAACTACATACGGCCTTTTGCTGATATCATCAATGCATATTGATACTAGGGCACATGGAATGTTGCATGATCATGACAGTACACCTGTTACCGTCATTACACAAAATATAAATAAACCTCATGTGCCATATCATCTGACAATTACATTTTAATGACTCCTGTAATATTCTGTAATAGTAGTGCTGCGGTAGCATTGTTGCCTCACAGTAAGACATTGCCCTGTTCGATTCTCAGCTAAAGCGTCTTCTGTCTGGAGACATGCGTGAATGGGCGTACCTTCATTGAAGGTTGTGCATCAGGCCTGGCAAGTCGGTACGTAAAAATCTACTGCCAATCATTAGTGGACTGGAGTTCCGCTGTGGCGACCCCTAACCGGGAAAAGCCAAAAGATACAACAACAACCTTGTGCAAACATGTCACAGTTACAGTCTCATATGTTTTGATCATGTTAATGGCACAGCATATACTATCTTTAAAATTACTTAGGTGTCCATCTCATTGGGTTTTATGATGGAGATATGTTTCACTTGACTGTAATGTATAATACACAACATTTTTACATTGTTATGGATTTTATGGATTTAAATCATGCCTTTCATCAAATATTGTGTTAAAATTGCATAGTCATACATTACTATAATGTGGCATACCAAACAGCTTCCACCTGTAGATCAAGTCAGTTTGGTTATGTTATACAGCTTTAGGAGAACATGTATTATGTATGTTTCTTTTTTTTTTGGTATGTGTTTAGCCTTGACAGAGCCATAATGGTTCTCCAGTTGGACTCTAGAGATGACAACGTACCAGACCACTGCCTGGCAACTCAGACTCCAAGGACCAGGAGAAGAGCAGGGTTCATAGGTGTGTACTAGGCTAATGGCCCCGGAGCCTTTGCAAGCCTAACCCATAGGATTACCCTGGCATCATGCCACCCAACCTTAGTTCCCAGTGCCTCTGTCAAGTAGAGCCACTGGAGTGATCCCCAGGGTGAATTTTCTATTTCCCATCCACTCATCAAGATTTCTCTTGAAGAGGGCCAGTGAGGTGCTCTGCTTGACATGTATGGGAAGTCTATTCCATAGCATGGGCAGTCTCTGGGATATGAACCTGTCCCTTCAGCTTTTTCTGTTGATTGTGGTAATGAGGTTGAGGTCTCTTGAGCATGTAGTGTGGAGAGATTGGGATTTCTTTAGATGTAGCATTTCTAACAGAGCTTAGTCAGACATGGTTTTGTAAGTCAAGCAGAGATCGCCTCTAAGTAGGTGATACGAGACAGAGAATAGTTGGAGTTTTTTGAGTCTGTCCATATAGGACAAGTGTTTAAGGCCTAAGATCCTCTTTGTGAGCTATTTTGTGGCCTCTTCAGTTGTTGTAGATGTCTAGTGAGGTACATGCCAAATGGGGCATTGTACTCGATGAGTGGCCTAATGAGGGAACAGTAGAGGGAGACAATGACCTCTTTCTTCCAGGATGCAAAACTCTTAGTAATGAGATGTGCCACATAGAAGGACTTTCTGACCACAGTGGCAATGTGGTGGTCAAAAGAGCGGTTGCTGTCAACCTGTGTTCCCAGATCTCTTATGACACCTTCTGTGTTCAGTGGACTACCATCGATATGGTAACTCATGGGAACTGGGTTTTTCCCAAAGGGGATGATGACACATTTTTTGGCATTGAGCTTAAGACCATGGTTCTGACACCAGTCATTGGTCTCAGTGAGACTTTTCTGTAGGATGTCAACATCACTTCAGGAGTTAATTAAGGCTCCGAACTTGCAATCGTCTGTGAATGTTGTCAGCCAGAGTCCCTTCGTGTTGGCCTGAACTTCAGAGAAGTCGATACCAAACAGGAGAGGACCCAGGACCAGACCCTGTGGGACTCGACTTGTGACTGGTCAACAGTCTGACTTGGAGTCAGCTACTTTCACACTGTGGGTGCTATCTGTGAGTCACTTTGCAACCCACCTAGTGATATTGGGGTTTTTGCCTAGCTTAGTGAGTTTTTCAATGATTTCTGAGTGGGGAATGGTATCAAAGGCCTTGGCCAGATCAAGGTAGGCTGTATGAACCACATTGCCTTCATCCACAGCTCTGGTGACTGACTCAAAGAAGTCAACCAGGTTGAGCAGGCATGATCTACCCTTCACAAAACCAAACTGTGTGGGATCCAGAGTTTGGAGGTTCCCTATATCTTTGTTTATTAGGTCCATGATGATGTGCTCCATAGCTTTGCATATCAGACTTGTCAGACTAATGGGGAGATAGTTCACAGGGTCTGTAGTCGCTCCTCCTTTGTGGAGAGAGATGACTGTAGCAGTGCGCCATTCGGTAGGGACAAAGCCTGAGGTGAGGCTGTGATTGTACATGGCACACAGGTGAGGTGCCAGTTCACTCTGTAGTTCATGTAGAACACAGCCAGGGATAATGTCTGGTCCCATAGAAGCTGTATTGGACAGTGCTGTTTTAACCTGTGCAGCAGTAATACTGGGTGCCTGGCAATCTACTGGCATTGTGATTGGTCCTTTGGTGGGGGAGGGTGGGGTAAAGTTGGCACTGAATCTGTCGGCCAGTATATTGGAAATATCTGTTGGCTCAGTATAGGAGGAGCCATTGTGCAGCAGCTCTGAGCAAATCTGGGTATTGCCGTGGATATTCTTTACATAACTATAGAAGGCCTTGTGGTTGTCTTTTCTATCTGCTGCAATTTGTTTTCATAGCTAGCTTTAGAGGATTTGATGAGAGATCTCAACTTTTTGTTGAGGCTGATAAGGCAGTTTTTCGAGTCTTGGGACTTCACCTTATTTCTCATCAGTTCCCTCCTTCTTTTGTAGAGTTTGTTTATGGCAGGGGACCACCAGATCGACTTCCTTTTTTTGGAGTAGAGCATCTTGGTTCTATTGGGTATGGTGAGATCCATATGTTTGTGTACGTGTTTGTACAGGCATTAGTGTATGATTTGGAGGTCATGCAGCTGTTCTCCAATTGCATGGGTACTGTGAAGTTGGCCACCTCTGTTTTTAGGAGCCCAAAGTTAGCTTTGGAGAAGTTTTTCATGGTTGTTATGTTTGCAGGGGGTGGGAAGCATGTGGATCTCCAAGGTGATTAGTTTGTGGACGGCTCTAACAAGGGAGGAGTTGACTATTGGTACAGAGCAATGGTCACCTGTGTTTAGTAATGACCAGGTTAAGGATGCTGCTACCTCTAGTGGGGGTAAGAATGAGCTGGTTCAGGGCATTTAAATTAATGAATTCCAGGAAATGATGGGCAAGTGTATTGGTACATGAGTAGTTTTCCCAGTTAATGGAGGGGTTGTTGAAGTCACCCATTATGAAAGTATTGATAAGGATGATGACAGGCCAGGACCTGCATGTACCATTATCCCTGCTGCCCACTGTAGGAGACATCAACCAACACCACACAGAGACAATTTACAGGACCAGATCTGGGAAGTGATGACAGACATCTCCTAGATGGGAGACCTGATAGGAATTTTTTTTCCAGGACATGGTGCTGGCCATACATGAATCCTACTGGGAGATCACATGTGAGAACATTTGTGATGTTCGGCCCATCAGGGAGGCCCCTCAGGACTGTAAGTATCGTCTGTGTAATCTAGCTATGTGATGCTGTCACAATAGTGTGTGCAATATCATAAAATGTACTGTTTAGGTACAATTGTGCAGACATACCATATTGCTGTCATGGTTATCTGATATAGGTCCTACCATACAGTGCAGCTATCATGTGATAGATGGCATTATGTTGCACCTGTAGTATGACACACATTACCACATTACATATGCGGTACTCACTTAACGGTAAATGATGTGTTGTACTTAATGCACACATTGCTTCCTATGAGCAGGGGTGCTACTCCTTACATGTGTGTGTGTGTGTGTGTGTGTGTGTGTGTGTGTGTGTGTGTGTGTGTGTGTGTGTGTGTGTGTGTGTGTGTGTGTGTGTGTGCGTGTGTGCGCATGTGCGCATGTGTGTGCGCATGTGCACGTGTGCGCGTGTGCGAGTGTGCGTGTGTGTGTGTGTGTGTGTGTGTGTGTGTGTGTGTGTGTGTGTGTGTGTGTGTATGTGTGTGTGTGTGTGTGTGTGTGTGCGTGCTTGTGTGCATGAGTGTGTGTACTTCTAAGTATTTAGGGCACTATACTATTGTTATGTCCAATACACTGTGGCCCTGCATATGACAGATATGATTGTTGCAGTTATCATGATGCAAGTGAGACACAATTGTTCTGCTTGTATTTTTCCACTGCACAATGGTGGGATGATAACAAATCATAAATTGCATTATTCTTATAGTTCATACATAAGACAGTGACCTGGGTCCATTTTGTTTGTTTACACATATTATCTGTGTATGTATTGCACTAATTTCTCTGTTGGTTGTTGCTGTCTTATGTCTGTTCAACAACATGATCATCATTGCCCATGTGATTTCTGCAACATTGTTGTGTCATGTGCTGTCACACTGGCACAATGAAGTTGTGTGTGGTATGTGGTGACAAATATTATGCCGTATTATATCAAATTACTGTGACTGCTATATATGGACAAGTATTCTCCATACACTGCACAGACAGTGATTGATCCATTAGTGTATATACAGTGGAGTTAATGCTTTATTTAGCATCATTCTTGAATGACGTGTTTCTAACTCCATTTTACTCCATTTTACTACTACTTCTCCTCAACATATCCTATATTTACTACCTCACCCAGCCCATTAATACTAACCACTCACAATCCTTCCATGTAACCAACCATCTTACCTCACTGTTCTTATATTCACACACCCTAATATCTCCCCATCTATGTCCTATAAGAAACCATCTACTCTTTCCATATAAACTTATTACCACTCATAAACATTCTACCCCCTTAGTAACTACCAAATCCTTCACAATCATAACTAAGCCCAGCATATATTCTAAGCAGTCCAATTACCTCTCTAACCTAATCCTATATCTAATTACCATTCTACTATCTGGAGATATTCATCCTAACCCTGGCCCCCCACCTCATCCACTATAAATAAGTCCATACTACTTACCTCTTTAAACTTCCAAAGTATAGTTAACAAAATCCCAAACCTCCATATCTGGCTTATACATAATAAACCTGGCATCCTATCCATCTCTGAAACTTGGTTAAAACCCCATATAAAAGACTCTGAAATAACACCACCCAACTATTCTATCATTAGAAAAGATAGATCCCACAAAAAGGGGGAGGAGTAGCTCTCCCATACTCATCCTCCTTGTCAGTTACTCCCTATAACAAACCTACTCCCCACTTCAATAATGCTGAATTCCTCCTAGCACTACTTCAAGTTAACAAACACAAGCACATATGTATAGCCTCCCTCTACATCCCCCCTGGTGACAATATTTCTACACTCGAGCCACTCCTGGCTCTCCACCAACATTAGCAATGGAACAATAATCTTGGGAGACATGAATATCAATTGGTCCTCCATTCAGTCTCCCACAAACCCACTTAACATCAACCTCTATAATTTCTCACAGCTAATGAACTCCATAATCCGCCCCTCAAAAAACCTTTCTAGTGGTAGTATTCTAGACTGGATTTTAGTCTCTCATCCCCATTATTTCTCTGACAGTGGTACACTTCCCAATCCCCTTAGTGACCACTTACCCACCTTCACACATCAACTCCCTTCACCCTTACACCGTACACATAATTATATTACTACTCGCAACCAAAAAAACGTTAACCCAATTACCTTTTCTAGCTCTCTAAAAGCAACAATTTGGAACATTCTAAAAACACTACCTCTAGATAATGCTGTTGCCCACTTCAACTCAACCTTCTTAAACCTCCTAGACTACCATGCTCCCTTAAGGACAAAAAGAATAAAAATCAAAACTGCCCCTTGGCTAACCAAAAACACACTAGCAACCATGTGAAACAGAGATACAGTTTGGGCACATTACCAGAAAAATAGGACTCCCCCATCTATAATGAATACAAAACACTTAGAAATAAAGTAAAAAAGCTCATCATCACTGATCGACAAAATTACTTCTCCATACTCCAAAACAACAATAAAACAAACCCCCAGAAATTCTGGAAAGGAATCTCCACCATCCTTAATCCCAGCAAAACAGACAACCCCAGCCCAGACCCCAATGCTCTTGACATAGATTTGGCCACACAATTTAACTCTTTTTTCATTGATTCTATTTCCAAACTAACCTCATCATTCTCTAACATCACCACACTCTCCACTTCACCCCCATCCTCCTCTACCAACACTACACCCCCCACTTCTGCTTCTCCTCTCATTTCTTCTCCATCATCACCACCCTCAAATACCTCCTCCTCCCATTCCTCACCTTTCTCATTAAAACCTATACCCACATCTACCATACAAAAACTACTTCAGAAACTGAAGCCATGCTCTAAGGCTCCAGATAACATTCCTTCATACTTTCTTAGCATAGCTGCCGAAGCCATTGCCTACCCCATCAGCATTCTAATCAACCGCCCTATCCAAGAAAGCATAGTACCCCAAATTTTGAAAAGGCTTTTATCATACCTTTACATAAAGGTGGCAATAATAACAATATTGTTAATTTCCATCCCATCGCTATCCTGTCTCCCATCTCTAAACTCCTAGAAAAGTGTATCCATCTACAACTCCTTCCACATCTCTTAGACAATCACCTACTAACTCCCACACAACATGGATTTAGGCCCAGTCACAGCACTATGACAGCCCTCCTCTCCTTCCTGGAAACTGTAAATAAAGCTGGGGACTCCGGTCACATTGTTTCTACCCTTCTACTTGACCTCTCTAAGGCCTTTGACACTATCTCTCACAACCTACTTCTAACTAAACTCTCTAAGCTTAACCTATCACCTTCCTCTCTGAACTGGTTCTCCAGCTACTTATCCAATAGATATCAAGCAGTAAAATGGAAAAAGGCCACCTCCTCATTCCTTAATACCCCAACTGGAGTTCTCCAAGGTTCTATACTGGGTCCCCTCCTCTTTAATATATTTATAAATGACTTCCGCAATTCTATCCCTTTCTCAAATATCATCCAATACGCAGATGATTCGACTATTATCTGTTCTGCCACATCCATCCCTACACTCCTAAAGCTTACACAAGATGCATTTTCTACCACTGAACAATGGATGAAAAAAAATCACCTAGCACTTAACGCCTCTAAAACCAAATTAATGGTATTTACTCCCTCTAAAGTCACCTCTTTCAATATAAACACATTCTCTATCACTAGCCATAACAACACATCTCTGGAATTGGTGTCAGAGGACAAATTACTAGGGGTCCAAATTGACAGTCAGCTTAAATTCAATTCCCACCTTCAACTAAATATAAAAAAAACCCATCAAAAACTAGGCATGCTCTACCGACAAAATCGTTATATCACACCCTCCACTATAATCACTCTCTCTACCTCATTTCTTATCCCCTCCCTTCTCTATGGAGCCCCACTCCTAACTAACCTATAATCTTCCCTTAAAACACAACTTTCTTCTTGCTATAACAAAATCATCAAGTTCGCTACCAGCCATAAGTCCTCCACCCACCACTGTTCTTCTCTCCACAAACTAAAATGGCTAGAACTATCCAATCATCTCACCTACACTCAACTTACTCTTGCACATAAGCTCATTTTCAACCCCTCCCTTTGTCCCTCCCTTTCCTTTGTCTTTAAAATGCACCTACCTGACAGAGTACTAAGGTCTAACAACCAAAACCTAATAGAATTGTATAAACCAACTCGTTCCCCAGGGAAAAATCTCCTATCCTATGGTCTAGCACATCTCTGGAACTCTCTACCACCATCCATTCGTACCACCTCTAACCACTTTATATTAAAAGAATCTCTTCACTCACGTCTAGTATCCCAGTGGAAATGCTCCTGCTCCCACCCCATATAATTTACACTGGCAATTTCCATTTTATTTTCTCTCCTAACTCATACATCCTTCCCTTGTACTTACTAAGCTATTTACAAAGAATGTATTAGAATGTACCTCTTAAGTGCAAGCTTCCTAAGATGTAATGGCTTCTCAGTATTTATAATGTAATGTTCCCTTTTTACTAGTATGTATCATCTATAATGTTTTTCACTAGTCTGTACTATTTGTAATGTTTTGCTCTAGTCTGTAACATTTGTAAAAATTGTAATCTAAAACCTATTGTAACCTTACTTGTTTTTGGAGCTTTTCTCCCCGGGACTCCATTGAAAACGGGTTCATCTTGGCCCAATGGGCTATCCTGGTAAACCAACTGCAAATAAAATAAATAAATAAATAATTCTCTGTTATATTACAACATTCATGGACATATTGGCATACATGCACATATTTAGACATTTGGAGTACATATGCAATGATTTACATAAATGTACATGTCTCTGCACGTATTATGATCAAGACACACTTGTACTTTGAAACTGTGTACATTCAGTTTGTCCATGTTCCTGGACTGCACTGTCATTC
This sequence comes from Protopterus annectens, assembly GCF_019279795.1. Lineage (NCBI taxonomy): Eukaryota > Metazoa > Chordata > Ceratodontiformes > Protopteridae > Protopterus > Protopterus annectens. The sequence goes on along the minus strand of NC_056726.1, from coordinate 1,807,115,299 downwards.
ACAAGACTGTCCTTTGCTTAGTTATGCACATGGACGATGATATATATGAATGTGTATATCTATCTATATCTATATTTTATATATATATATATATATATATATATATATATATATATATATATATATATATATATGTATGTATATATATATATATATATATATATATATATATATATATGTGTGTGTGTGTGTGTGTGTGTGTGTGTGTGTGTATATATATATATATATATTCATAAGGGTGTTTGTAGAGCCTGTAGTATTATGTTGGTATGACAGTATATGTGGGCAGTACAAAGGCATCAAACTCCTATTGCATTGCATGAAAGTTCTGAAGAGGGTGATTGATAAACAGATACGCAGAGCAGTAGAATGTGAGATGGGTGATGAGCAGTTTCGATTCAGATCAGGATGCAGCACAATTGACCCGATGTTTGCAGTGAGACAGTTACTTGAGAAGAAGCTAGAGATGAGGAGAGATTCCAACTGGGCATTCCTAGACTTGGAGAAAGCATATGACAAGGTCCCAAGAACGCTGATCTGGGCAGTACTGCGGTGGTTTGAAGTCCCAGAAACATTGGTAGAATTAGTGCAGGCTATGTACAAGGATCCAGTGGCTCAAGTATGAGCAGTGTTCGACCTCACAGAGGGGTTCCCAGTGGGAGTGTGTGTCCACCAGGGTTCAGTCCACTGCTGTTCATACTGATGATGGACTACATTAGCAAACAGGTTGGAGGTGACATATCAACAAAGTTACTGTATATGATGTGGCATTACAGGCAGACTCTGAGCAAGAACGTCAGCAAAGGATAGGAGAATGGAATGCAAAACTAAAGGCACATGGGATGAAACTAAGCACAGATAAGACAGCAGTAATGGCAGCAAATTGGAGAAATCAGAAGAAGCTGAGAAATGAGATAGAAAGGAAGATAGTGAATCAGTTAAACAGCTTTGAGTATCTGGGAGGGATGGTTGAGGGAAAGGGAAGTCTGAATGAAGAGGTCAAAGCTAGAATCAAAGGGGCTGCAGCCACCTGGCATAGAATGTCAGGTGTAGTGTATGACAGAAGAATGTCAAAGAATATGAAAATTAAGATGTACGAGACAGTGGTGTGACGAGTATTACTGTATGGTATAGAAACCTGGGCAGTAATGGCAGAATAGTTGAATAAGTTAGAGGTGATGGAAATGAAATGCCTGAGAAGAGTGGTAGGATGCACATTGTGGGACAGACGAAGAAATGATGACATAAGAGCAGAAGCCAAAGTAGCTCCAATTGCAGAAAAGATCAAAGAGAACAGATTATGGTGGTTTGGACATGTGCAGAAAAGCAGAAGACAATATGGTGAGGAAGATTTGGGACAGGCAGGAAGAGGGTAAGAGGAAGCAAGGATGTCCAGCAAAGACGGGGATGAATTGTGTGAAAGAAGATCTGCGACAGTCAGGCATGGATGTTGAAGAAGGCAGGAGTGTGCCCCTGAATCGAGAGAGTTGGCGACAGTTAACATGATACCCAAACCAATGTAGAAAAATGGGAAAAAGGGGGTAGATGATGATGATGATGATGATGATGATGATGACGGCAGTATACATGTGTATAGGATACTGAATCTTAATTTGTGTACCTATGCATCTTGCTGTTTAATGGTTGCACTTTACTGTGTTTGTATACACAGACACAATTAGAGCCACCAGTGATGCAGTCTAGTCATGTGACATACATTAGCCATTTGTTTCAACATAGCTCTGGTGAATTTCATACCACTATATGGTAAACACGTGCATGTGCAATGTGTCCCCTTAGATAAATTTGTCCAACTTTATTGTGTGTCTAGTTTCCTTTGCTGGCATTTCCTCACTGATATGTACACTTCCCTTCCCTCTTTTAGCTTCATCATGTATGTTGCACATATACATGGCACATGTTTACCTTGCTCTACATTGACATCATTGTTATGTAACAACATTTTGGGCATTACACATATGCAAGGCATATGCATGCCAGGTGGTGGCAATTGCTTGCACCTCATCATTGTTACTGTTATACTTGTGTGTTGAGTATTAGCCAGGACTTTGTTTTCTTCATTCCTATGCACAAGCTGGCATTCCTTAGCTAGCATTATTCATACCTTACTTCCCATTTAGTATTCCATGTCATTGTTGTATGCATGTATGTGTACTGACATTGTTTTCTGATAGGATTATGTTAATCCACTGCTGGTCACACATATACGACAGCACATCTGTGTTGCCTCTGACGTGGTATATGTCTTTGACGGTATACATGCATTTGTGCAAATGACCGATGTGCGAACGTGAACGTGTTGACATCAGAACCCCAGGATCACGGAATGCTGAATCAGCGGATGTTGAACCTGAGATTACTGAACGTGGGCCAGGCTAATATTCCCCCCTCTTGACCCATGGTAGCGCTTGTTGCGGCAGTTGTGCAATCGGGAATCTCGAATTCGACATTGCATGAGATATTCTGAGTATCTGGGCATACGAGATTTGACATTTAGGTTCGGCATTACAATGGATCGACCTTTGGTCATGCGACCAAATGCATGTAAACTGTCTTTGACATATACATTCCATTTTGCATATGATTGGTTTGTGTACACTTACTTGTGTATCAAATGACAGTATACTAGCTTTGCTATAGTGCTGTTGTTTGGTACTGTGCTTGGTTGTTTGTCTTTCTCATGCAGGGTTTCAGGTTCTAACATATCCTCTGCTTCTCTTCTGTCATTCCTTGGCTGGATTTGCTCATCCCTGCTGTTGCTTGACTTGCACTACTAACAGACTACTTGATGACTGGATTCAATATCTACTGTATACTGTAATCCACATTTATTTCCCTACAACACAAAGCTACCATTAGTCATAAATATTCAGGGATGTCTGTCACATATTTTGCAACATCTCAGCACTGTGTGCTGCATAGGTACATATGTATTTCTGCACTGCACCATGGCTGGTATTTATCCCTATCCTGAGTGCCCATTTTTTTCACCCGTGTTGTACAGTGTTCTGTCTGTGTACCTTACCTCTCCTTTATATTTATTTCCAACTTTTGTCTGCCATGTATTGTGCTATTTGTTATATGTTTTTCCTTGTTGTTTTCCCTCCTCCTTCACTTTCTCGGTCTTTTCCATTCCTTCTATTTTTGAAAACAACAGAAAAAAATGCAACCTATTCCCACTTCAAAAAATACCCATGCCCTTCTGACTCTCCCTCAGACCTTCCTATTCCATCATACCTCTTGTTTGTCCCTCTTCTTCACACATACCTCACATCTGCTTTTCTAGCTACTTATTTCCTTGGGTGTGTGCATTACCCGTGTTCCCCACATGGGTCTCAAAGCCTGTTAGCTACTGTTAGCCATGATGAGTGGCCTTGATTGCCCTTCTCCTTAATTATATTTTTTTATTTGAAATTTTGCAGATTCCATTGTATTCCATATATTCCAATTGTAAGAAGTTATATGACTATAGAATACTGGGATATACTGCATGTAACTGGAAAAAAATGGTATGAGACTGGAATGAATGTCTTTATCTTTTAATTATGCTGAACTGTGCAGAACATGTACCAGTCTCTCCTTTATGTGTCAAGTCTTCTTGTAACTTTCAGAATAAAAGTCTGCATACACTGTAGCTCAGTTAAGAAGATTTTTAATGTACAGTGGAGATGTCAACAATATCCAAATCAAATCCTAATGCTCATAGCTTCTGCAGTCATTATACTGTTTGTAAACTTTGTACTCAGAATGTCAACTCTTACTGTTTCCAATAACAGTGCTGATAATTATGTTTGTAGCTTCTGGAATCATAATCCTTTCCTCCTGAATAATAAAATTAATATTCTGGAATACTGGATATCTGAATTGATTTCTGCACTCACTCTTGAGTGCCTGTGCCAAACTTCTGAGGACTGCACTGCAATGACTTTCTGCATATCAGTCAAAAAATAACTGTCTGAAGCATCTAACTATATCAAAATCCTGTAAATTTCTACATGCCTCTTTAACCTTGGTTTCCACGCCTTGTACCATAAAAACAATATATGTTTGTAATCATTGTACTGTACATTCTGTTAGCACATTTTATTCTTATCAGTATTCTTGACTGAAGGTTGTTTTCACTGATTGAAACTGCATTCACTGGAACTTCATGCAAAATGTGAAGACCTGCTTTAATATGGCCTAATTTCTAGACTTATGTAAAGAGACTACTGTATTTTTGTCTAACAAAATACATTTAAATGAAACTGGATCTTACACTGATGAATGTATTTATATACATCTGTGAAAGAATTATGACATTATCTGTAATTGTGGATATTTGTCACTTTCTGGACAGATTGCTTCACATTTTATTCCTTTAATAATTTTCAGTATGGCACATTGACCTTGTATAATTTCAATAGATGTATATTGGTAATGTATATCCTTGATTATTTACCACTAGGTTATTGGCCTTGGGGCCTATATAAGCCTAGCCAAAAAGGTTCCATGGCTTTCGCCACCCAAGAAAATTATTTTCCTGTGCCCCTGCCAAGCAGTGCCACAGAAGGGATCCCTGGGGTGAATTTTCTATTTCCCATCCAGTCATCAAGGTTTTTCTTAAAGAGGGCCAATGAGGAGTTTTGCTTGACATGAACGGGTAGTTTGTTAAAGGGTATAGGAAGTCTCTGGGATAGGAATCTGTCCCTCCAGCATGTTCTGTTTATTGTGGTGACAAGGTTTAGGTCCCTGGAGCTTGTGATTAGGAGAGATTAGGATTTTTTTTAAGTGTAGCATTTCCAACAGTTCTGGGTTTGACATAGCTTTGTATGTTGGACAGAGTTCACCTCTGAGTAGGCGATATGCAACAGAGTAGAGCTGGAGTTTTTTGAGACGGTCTGCATATGGCATCTGTTTGAGGCCAGTAATCCTCTTAGTGAGGTATTTCTGTGGCCTTTCCAATTGTTGTAGGTGTCTTGTGAGATACATGCCAAATGGGGCATTGTACTCTATAATGGGTCTGATGAGGGATGAGTACAGAAGAACAATGACCTCCTTTTTTCTAAAGGAGAACCCTTTTATGATGAGGTGTGCCACATAGAAGTATTTCCTGACTACTGTGGTGATGTGGTTATCAAAGGAGAGACTGCTGTCCACCTGTGTACTGAGGTCTCTTATCACACTTTCAATGTTTAGTGAGCTACCACCTATGTGGTAGTTCATGGGTACTGAGTTTTTTTCCCAAAGGGGATGACAATGCACTTCTTGCCATTGAGTTTGAGGCCATGACTTTGACACCAAGTATCTGTCTCTGTGAGGCCCCTTTATACCTGATGCCACTTACAGAGAACTCTGCAATGACTTTTCAGTGTTTCTCCAAGCTAAGATAAGCATATTTTCTTGATTAGCTGCACTTGTACTGGCTTTATCATTACCACTATTGTTTTTGAGCATTTTGAAGCATTCATTTTGTGCCAAAAATAGTAATTTCTGTGTTTGTTGTTTTTTCTAGTCTGTGCCTCCAAATTTCTTTGTAGAATGGCAATTAGCCAGGGACTTGGTTGTTTGGTAGTTGTTTGTTGTTTAATTTTCACCTGAGAGCTGTGTTTGCTATGCTTTTACATTAAGGTATTCCAGGATCAGACATCTTGTGGCAGAAGGTGTCTACCTAGTCTTCCTCAATTAGGAAGCATTGCAGGAAGCTCAAAGTATGTGTTTTTTTTTTTTTTTTGGCTAGATGATTTGGAGTCAGTTTTCAAGCTTTTATTTCTCTGTTCAGATCTGCCTACTGGCCTGTTGCAGTTAGCATTGCTCTGTATAGCAGAAAATGCCTGGACAGTAAAATCTACCTATAATGTTAGGATTAGATCTGAAACCTGCTATACAATATAGTATTATGCAGAAATAAGCCTATAGCAGCTAGCATGTGCATTGAACAGCACTAACATTTCCTAGCACTATATAACATCCTGTCCATAACCCCAGAAACTATGTTAGGAAACCCCTGTTAAAAGCCAAACATTAATCCTAAACAGCCAACCCTATTACAGGACCAGATAACATGGATATGCAATTTCCAAACGTCTCTGTACCCAACTTGTTAGTTTTGGGCATCCTAAGGCAATGCAGCAATTGTCTCATGTTCTCAGACAACCATTTAATCATTAAAGTAAATAACTTGGTATGTGAGAGATGTAAATATACAACTGCCTTGGAGGCAAAAATCCCACATATAAGTGAAGTTGTCAGGAATACCCACTCTACATACTACACACATGCCATTCACCACACACAGATTGTCTTATGCTGAGGCACTTAAAAGAAGCCTTCCCAAATCTCAAAGACCACCAAAGCCACCTAATGGCAATACTACTCCTCAGCAATCACAGAAGCACACACCATAAGCTTGCACCTAATGGTTCCAGAAGTGTAAAACCCATAAGGCAACTGTACACTTTACCCAGTACTCTTGTCATTGTGGACTCCATTGTGCAGCAGCCAGATGCCCCACATACCAGGTTGGACAAGGAGAAGATAACAGTTATTTGCCATTCTGGTACCAGGCATACCTGCTAACTGTATCAAATTACTCGGTTTTTACCGAGTTTTGGGGTCCAAATAATGGGGTGCCATGATTCCCGAATAGCACCCCTTCATTCCTGATTTTTTTTAAAAAAATTTCTTCTGCACTTTTGGAGCTGATGTCAGCTCTGTCAGCCTGTTGGAACTGAGCTGGCTGCAAGTGCAGAAAGCTTTTCTGTTGTGAATTTTACTGGTACTGCTTGCTAGCATGGAAAGCTTCATGGCTATGGTACTGCTTATAAGCATGAAAGACTGCTTTTCCTTAGTGAAGAAATGCTGAACTTAGAATGTGTGTGTGTGTGTGTGTGTGTGTGTGTGTGTGTGTGTGTGTAAATGCCCCCAACTGAATACACATGGTGGCTACAGGTACTCAGGCTCAAACCCTGTATCTTGGGTGCAGGTAAAAAGAGCCTAAAGTCCCTAACCACCACCACTTGTGAATTTATGCCTCATATTGTTGTTATAGTCCTCATTAAATCTGTAATTTTTCAAGATTTTCCTGGCAAATCACTGAAGGATTGAATTAACCAAATAACCAAATAATGACAGGCATTTGAATTTCAGACATCATATTCTTCAGACAATAAATGCTAACACAAAACCTTTTATTCTAGCAATTTTAAGTTTATAAGATAGCATTTGAAATGTGACCCCATTTTGGGGCTATATTCCCCCATTACTGGCTTTGTCAAAGTTTATTGTGCTAAGACATTGAGAGCCATGGTGAGAATTGAGAACTGAATTCTGTATTCCCCCATTATCGGCTTTGTCCAGGTTTTTTGCGCTAAGAGGTTGAGAGCTATGGTGAGAACTGAATTCACTAAATGATGGACATTTAAGTTTCAGTCTTGCTGTCTTTCTGGAAACTGCTGCTTTGGCATAGTGGTATGTGGCTCTGACTGTAGTGTACAAGGTCTGGGGGTCAATACTTGGCAGTGAAATACATGGTGGTAACACAACATTTTATTCTAGCAACTTTCCAAAATTATACAAGCAATTCATTTAAATGTGTCCCTGGTTTTTGGTCTTTTGTTCCCTGCCCCCAAAAAAACTGAAATTGAAAATAAGTGCAAGAAGCTGTGCAAGATGCCTATGGCTTACATTACTGTCATTCTATTTGTGTATATGTATATATATATATATATATATATATATATATATATATATATATATATATATATATGTATATCAACACACAGCATTTCCTGACTGGGTGTTAATAGTTTTGGTAAAGTCCTGTAGTGTGGCAGATGAAAGCACTTGACTTATTTTGTGGCTGTGAATAAATTGAAGAATTTTACCTTATACTCTTTTTTTGGTATCAGGTCTGTTTGTGTTTCTACTTGGAGAACATTTTTTCCTGTCTTTTTGATATATATATATATATATTTATATATATATATATATATATATATATATATATATATATATATATATATATATATATACATACATATATATATATATATATATATATATATATATATATATATATACATATATATATATATACATACATATATATACATATATATATATATATATATATATACATATATATATATATATATATATATATATATATATATATATATATATATATATATACATATATATATATATATATATATATATATATATACATATATATATATGGGTCTACTTCATTTGCCTGACAACTCAAATGACTGACACTCATTTGCCTGACAGCTCATTTGCTCGACAAAAAAGAATCAAGGCTAAACCTGGGATTTGCCCCCTCCCCTTTGTTGTGCGACCGTGGAGTTGTTATATATAGTTGGGGTGTGGGGCACAGCCCCCACATCAGGGGTGTTGGGGAAGCCCCACCCAGAAAGTTTGTCGAGCAAATGACCTGTCAGGCAAATGAGTGTCAGTCATTTGAGTTGTCAGGCAAATGAAGTAGACCCATATATATATATATATATATATATATATATATATATATATATATATATATATATATATATATATATATATATGTATATGTATATATATATACATATATATATATATATATATATGTATGTATATATATATATATATATATATATATATATATATATATATATATATATATATATATTGTGTGTGTGTGTAAATAGAATTTTATGATGGAAATGTTCTGAACTGGGCAGTTTTGTCATTATTGGTTCATGCATTTTGTTTCATTGCCTACTGGAAAAATGTTCAAACAATAAATTTAAAATGTGATTTTGTGTGTGTGTGTGTGTGTGTGTGTGTGTGTGTAAGTAGACGTTTATAATGGAAATGTTCTGAATTGGACAGTTTTGACATTATTGGTTCATGAATTTTGTTTCATTGCCTACTGGAAAAATGTTCAAACAATAAATTTAAAATGTGATTGTGTGTGTATAGAAGTAGACTTTTATGATGGAAATGTTCTGAATTGGGCACTTTTGTCATTATTGGTTCATGCATCTTGTTTCATTGCCTACTGGAAAAATGTTCAAAAAATAAATTTTAAAATGCGCTCTAACTTAAGTCTAACAAGTGTGCTCTATTATACAAGGAATATAATTTAATAAAGTCAGGAAGGTGTATCAAAGGGCACACATATGTTTCTTGTTTTGTGTGCAAGCCAGGGGCCTATGATTTGAAAACAGCCCAAAGGTAATCTTTATCCTCCACTGGCCACATGCATTTTCTTTGGATGTGGTGTGGGTTTCAATGCTGTTTCAATGAATGTGAGTTTCATGGGCAGAGAAGTTTTAATGCCAAGTCTATTTTCATTGTGAGACAGTGTTGCTTTGTTTAGCAGATATATATTAGTGTTTGTGTGCATTGTGCTATAAAGTGTAAAAAATAAAATCAAAATAATCATTGTAGAAGTAAAGCAATATGCACACTTTAGTGTTTATGGAAATGGGGCGAAATAGCCAGGTAATGGGACATTGGAATGGCTGCAGGGGGACTTTGGTGCCATATTTTGGTTGTCTGTTCTTCAGTTTACGTTTGAAAGTTGGTATCCCACAATTCCATTGGAGTCAGTGGGGTTACTTATGTATGCAAATTTTATGATAATCAGCATAAAGATTTGTACCTATTTTTCATGGGCCTTGTCCAGATTTTTGATGTTTCTAGGTTGAGAGGTATGGTACCAAGATCTGCAATATCAGACACAGACTCAAGTTGCTGCACCCCAGGTACCAATATGATTCTGTCATAGTCCATATGAGTGCAAATGACCTGAGACATACATCACTGGACTATATGAAAAGATACATAATGGATCTCTAGGAATTCGTGTCACAGATAGGTATGAACCTTGCACTCAGAAGGATTCTGACTTCACTAAGGATGATGCCACAGTATGAACATAAAATTATTGATTTTAATAATTGGCTTAGTTTCTGGTGTCACTCCAGGGAGATCCAATATCTGTCAGCATGGGAGAACATGGTGAAAAGACCACATTGCTTTACCAAAGATGGGTCGCACCTGCTCCCCCCTAGGCTTTTGGATATTGGCTGAAACTTTATCCACCCCCTTAGAGCCTCTTTTAGACAGTGTCAAAATGACAAAACTACCAACCTAGTGAAAAAGTCTACAAGCAACCTTAAGTTGTTACTGCTCAGTGCTCAGAGCCTAAACAAAAAACTCCACACCCTACAAGCCCTTCTCATTCTGGAGAATGCAGACATCTGTGCAGATGGCATGGCAGAGAATTGATTTAAATCCATATAATGTACTCCAGAAGGGCAAGACTACACTGCCTTCCACACAGATAGACCAACAACAGCACAGACTGGGGGCCAAAGGTGGAGGTGTTTCAATCTGTGTTAACAATAAGCATACTTCCAGGTGGGTTAAACAAGGATAATACCATGGAGTTCATCTATGTGCAAGGCACCATAGGTAGGGTCCCTCACCATGTCATGGCTAGTTGTAGGTCACCATATATGCTACTAAAGAAACATGACTCTTACCAAAACCTACTGGAAGTTCTCATCATCCAAACAAACACCCTATGCATGTGTGAACTTAACTACCCCACTACAGACTGTGAAATGTACACTGTCTCAAACTCACAAGCACAATTCTTGTTGGACTTAATTAACACAGACATCCTGGAACAGATACTGCAAGCTTCAATCAGAGGATCAACCATAATGAATCTGTTACTCACCAACATGGGGGTCATTTCACCCAACACCCCCCATCATGTCCTCTCTAGTGAGGTCTGATCACAAAGCTGTGTCACTTGAAGTAAAAATCAACCGAGCATATCCAGCTAAACTAGTAGCAACTATTAACTATTCAAAGATAAACTACATCCTATTAAGTGACAGTTTGTCAAAATTCAAGGCTCCACCAAACCCCGAAACCATAGCTACCTATGCACATGTGAACTGCTGTAGAGAGGTTGCTATACCTACAAGAAATAAACCCAAAACAAACATTAAAAACACACCTCACTGGCGGAATCCTCACTTGAACAGGTTACATAATAGAAGAAAACACATGGCCAAATTCAGGAAAAGGAATTCCCCTTAAAGATAAGTGCACTCTTATACAACTAAAGAAGAAACTAAGAGTTCTAATTAAGTCTGACAATGCTCACTATGAGGTCAGGATAGCCTCATAGACTAAGGCCCATCAGAAGGCCTCCTTCAGCTTCTTCCAAATACTTAGAGGTAATACATACAACAGTGTGATGAAATGGTGGTGAACAGTGCCACCTACACTGGTCAAACTGACATAAAACAATCTACCGTCTGGTAAGTTCAGCTCATACTCCAGTCCTAACTCTGCCCCAGCTCCACCAGGTGAAATCCCCTCTAACATACTTCCCTCAGCTATCAGCAGGGACCAGGTGCTGGTAGTACTCACTAAAGCCAAGAACATCACCTCCATGGGTCCCAACAACATCCTCAGTTGCCTCCTGAACAGTCTAAAACATGACCTATCCAGGCCACTTGAGGCACTCTTCAACTACACCCTTAAAAAAGACTACATTAAAAGTGAATGGAGAAACACAACAGTCATTCCCCTCCACAGGGATGGACCATCAACTGACCCTGAGAACTACAGGCCCATCAGTCTAACAAGCCTAATATACAAAGTTAAGAATTAATTATCATGGACATGATAAACAAGGACTTGGCAACCTACAGATACTGGACGCATCAGGATTTGGCTTCATTAAGGAGAAAGTCTTACGTACTTAACCTGGTATACATTTTTGAGTAGGTCACAAAGGCAATGGATTAGGGTAAAACAGTGCATACTGCATATCTTGACCTGGCTACGGCATTTGATACAATACTCCTCTCAGGCATTCTTGACAAGTTCTCTGACCTAGGCATAAACCCTTACATTACCTATTGAACTGCTGGCTGGCTCACAGGCAGGACCCAAGAAGTTAGGATTAGTGAGATCACCTCCACCAAGAGACTGGTTATCGGTGAGTGCCCTCAGGCTCCATGCTGGGCCTGTTTCTATTTGGCATCTACTTATAAGAGGTCAAGGCTAATTTTAAAGGCCTTTGGCTTACCATGTTCACAGATGACTGTAAACTGGGAGCTATTATAGATTGCTCCTAAAATACACACATATCTTGCAAGTGGGTTAACCACAAAACAAAATTACTTTTGCCAAGGCCATGGCCTAAAACTCAATGCCAAGAGGGTCATGGCCAAGATGGCTGAAAACAGCAACTAGTGAAAGTTTTGTGACTGAAAACATTTTTCTGTCAGAAAATATAATAAAAACTAAAATTTGGAGATACTTGTTAGCTAAATTTATTAATTAATGGTCAGAAAAAAAGATTTATTGGTTTAAGTTCTTCAAAAGCTGTAAGTTTCCTGTCAGAATTTCAACTGCTTGGTTAAGAGAGGAGAGACTTCAGCATGAGCCATTCAAGAAGTGGTACTCAGGATTCTAGTGTTAGAAAGGCATCAAGTCAATAATGTCTAGTATACAAGATACATTATTTAAAATGGACACAATGGATACCAAAATAGAAAGTTTCAAAGAAGAGATCAGAAAGATGATGGAACATTTAGAAATTCTTATGAAACAACAAAGTGCACAAATCAGCAGTATGGAAGAAGCTTTAAATGATTATGAAGGGAGAAGTGCTGAAGGTGATCTCATAGTGAATTTATTTTTAAACAAAATAACTGGCTCATAGATAAAGTCGATGATTTAGAAAATAGACTGAGACAAAATAACATTAAAAGTTATTGTATACCTGAAAAAGTATTAGGGAGACAATATAATAAACTTCTTAACAATCTGGCTCTATAAAACATGAAATATACCTTAAACTTTATCTTTTTGAATTGAAAGGGCATATAGATCACTGAGAGCACATTTGAAGAAGAAAAACTCACTACTGCATTCCATTATTGTTAAGTTTCTGTCTAGCTTTAAAAAGGATCAAATATTAAAAACAGCATGGTGCAACCCACCTAATAAAACAGGTGAACATTTAGTCAAATTTGACAATGATTATTCCAGTAAAGTAATGAGTAAAAGATATTGTTTAAAACTGATCAAGAAACTTAAAAAGAATAATATTAAATCCACTATGGTGTTCCCTGCAAAGTACAAATTATTTCTTTCTGAAGGAAATGAAATATTTAACACACTAGAGAAGGCATCCACTTTTATTAACAAAGATAAAATTCTTAATAATACTAAAGAAATGAGGTGAAACAATATATCACTCAAGAGATACAGTGAGCTGAATTTCTGGAAAACTGCTGCTAAAATTAAGAAGTTTAAAAACAAGTGACTTTTCTTCTCTGACTGCAGGACTTTTATTTTCTGAAAGAATAGATTTACCCTTTAAGTAAAAAAATGTAATGGACTTTAAGCTTCAAACAAGTGTAAGTATGTATTTATATTGTAAGCTAAAACATTTTTCATGATGATTAATATAAATGGCTAGTTTTACTCTTTTACTATATTTGCAGTGAAAGTCTTAAATACTTATTTTAACTAAACTTATAAGTATATTTCTAAATGTTAGACAAATACTTCCTATAAGAGAATGTCATTAAATTCTAAGCAATAGAACTGGTAATGTTACAACTACATTAATTTAAGAATGTTATTTTGTTTGTTCAACTTTGCTTAGAATATGCATTGATGGGTTAACTGAATGTCAGATCTAAGTAATATGCTAATTAGAAGTTTTAAAGTGCAGGTGATTTTTTTTCTTTGTTTCTATGTAACGCATTCCTTTCACATGTAATTTCTGAATCAAGTAACTCTTTAAAAAAACATGAGAATGAAAGAATGCTCCAGTTGTGTCAGAATGCTGGATTCTTGCTCTTATTGCTTCCCACCTTGAGCTGTTCTGAGAAAAGTCTAGGCCAAAGTTCATCACAGATGACTATGAAAACAGAAAGGACCTTGCTTTTTCTTTCTTCTTTTTTCAAGTATATATGTGGGAAATCTATTCAAAATGACATTTATTCTTTTCTTAGAAGTGAAGAATTGGCAAACAAAAGCTATAGTCATATTTTATATTGAGCTGTTGCTGACGTATAATTTACTTACATTTTGCTGCATGTATATATGTATATACTGTATGCTTATACTGTAGTCCTAGTAACTCTACCTATATATATATTAATGGAAAGAAGTAAGGTTATATGTTTGGTACTGATTAGAACAGTTTAAAAAATTAATAAGAATGAGAAACTTACAGTGGAAAACTGTGTGCTGTGAGTTGTCATTTTCACATGCAGTAATCAAAGTCTAATGTCAGGATGTGAAGCTTAGATCAGAACAACAGTTCTCAATGGCTAAAAACATGCATTCAAATTAAACAAACTGGAATTATTTTATAAATATAGTCAAGATTGCATGCAATAACTAGAATTAATAAGGAACATAAACATCTTATGAGTTATATGCACATGTGCAAGGAATGAAATATCTACTATGTAAGATTAAAGAGCATTAACTGTAAGTTAAGATATATATATATATATATATATATATATATATATATATATATATATATATATATATATATATATATATGTATATATATATATATATATATATATATATATATATATATATATATATATACACACACTTACTGTAATATCTAACAGAGAACTGATGATTAATTATATCTCTGATAGGTGGTTTTAGAGCTACAAGTTATATAGAACAAAAAGTAGAATTTCAGTTGGCAAATAAGACAGAAAATACATATTTAAATAACAAACTGCTTATAAGACAGATATGTATTAAGTATACCTACATATGACAGAAATGTGAATGTACAATATCTTATGTAACTGACACAGAAAACCATATAAAAACATTTGAAAATATCATGAAAGCTGAAATTTGAAGTTTGGTCATGTGAACTTTGAAGCTTTTTGCATATTGTATGTTATTAGACTCCCTACCTGAAATACCCAATTTCATCAGTCAGAGCTGAAATTTGACTGTCATATTGTTGAATCAGTACATTCATTTTGATAGAAAGTAAAGTAGATGTTTCAAAATGTTTGAAGCCAGGAAGGAAAATGGGATTAGAATTGAAAGCATTGTAACTACTGAATACATATAGACTGCAAAATTCTTGTTAACTCCATAGAAATAGCAAGAAATTCTATTTGACCTCAGTAATGTACATAGTTTTATGAATTAATTTAATAAGCTAAAGGATTTTTAAATATTTTGATGTTTATTGTATTGAGTGTCACACAATCTTCAGGTATAGACACTTGTATTTTTAAAATTAATTGAGAGCTTTTGTTAGATCTATGCAATATGTGTATGCCATTTAACATGATGAATATCTGTTTGCATTGATTTGCCTTTTGTATAATAGTTTAGTATGATAAGATTGCTGGTCACCTGTAAGTTTATAGATATCTTTATTTCTTCAGATCTCACTTTGTTCTACTTATATATTTAGAGATTTAGTTATAATAATGCTGAATGAGTAAATAACTTCAGAATATTTAATGGATAATTTATACTACTATTACATAAATAAATGCACAGTACACTATTTGTTGGATAAATGCATATCTGTGATTAACAGAAGAGGATTATTAAAGTTTTATGTAGTAATTGGGGAACAGTCATTAATGGCAAAATATATAACAAAATTAATAGTCTGTTATTATTTTTAACTCATATATAATATTATATTAATTTTTTGTAAGTCACAGTAGCTTTTACCTATTTTTTTTATGAATATTTAGGTATTAGTAGGTAGGGAGATAGTATAGCAGTTTGTCTATTCGTTAGGCAAACTAGAAACTTTGGTATATGTTAAATTGTGTTTTTAGTTATATATATATAGTTACAGTTGTAAATTGTTTTTGTTTTTATTATTTATGAGCTTCAGTAGTTTAGTTTGTAAAAAGGAAGAATTCCAAAAAAATATGGAATGTTAAGATAGTGCCGAAGGAATGCATTAGAGTCTTATATACAATTAAACTAATGTGGTGGATAAATGTGATGTATTAAGTTTAAAAAAATATTTTAAATGTAAAGTATAGATAGATTTAACCTATTATCTATTAATGTAAATGGATTAAATAATAACAACCAAAGGAAATCATTAATGAGATATCCAAAATTAAACAGAGGAGATGTTATATTCTTGAAAGAGACTCACAATAGATAAATATATGTAATGTTTAAATAACTTAAGTTACAAAATATCATCTGCTTTTTGTAAAAAAAAAAAAAAAAGAGAAGACCAGCTATACTTCGGATAAAATGTACTGTAATGCCTTAAGTCATGGAAGACATTAATGATCCCAAAGGAATGCATGCATTTGTAATAATTAGGATATACTTTAAATAAAGGCACAAAGCAAGGATGTCCCTTATTCTCTCTATATAATCTTTGCATTAGTTATGAAACCCTTATCAAATAGTATAAGAAGCAATAAAAAAGTGATGAATTCTCAGTTAACTAAGACTGTCAATCTAAAATAAAGCTTTTTTCCAGTTGATATTTTGCTAAGTATATGATATTTGAATTATTCAATTGAAGAAATAGATGAAATTGAAAAGTTTCAAGAAATATCACTGCTGAGATTTAATAATAATAAAACTGAAATTTTAAATCAATTACTAGATAGTAAGTTTAAAGAGTAATATAAATGTAATTGGGAAGGAAAGAACTAAAATATTTAGGAATTAACATCTATCAAATGTGAGTAAGCTTATTAACAATAATTTTGAAAAAGTAATTGAAGATGTGTTACTTCTTATTATAAAAAATCAAATGATTTTTTTTTTTACTTTTGAGGATGATTATAATACCTAAGGTTTATATATATATATATATATATATATATATATATATATATATATATATATATATATATATATATATATATATATATATATATATATATATACACACACACACACACACACACACACACACACACACACATATATATATATATATATATATATATATATATGTGTGTGTGTGTGTGTGTGTGTGTGTGTGTGTGTGTGTGTGTGTGTGTGTGTGTGTGGGTCTACTTGAAAAGAATGAAAAAACACTTACCCAAATCTCTAAAGACCGAGACAACTTTGCCAAAACCACAATTTATTGAACACTCGGATAACTGAAAAGTTATTGTGGGAAAGGAACTACTTGGCCAACATGGTGAACTTTGCCCCTTTCACCATAGTGTGATCTCGTAGTTGGTATATTTAGTTGGGGGGGGTTGAACATGGGTGTGTATGATTTGCTGCGGTTTCATTTTTTGTGGTGCCTGAAACATGGTTACTTTCCTGGAGTTTCTAATCTGTGATCCGAGTGTTCATTCATTTGAGGTTTCGGCAAAGTCCTCTCGACATTTAGTGATTCGGGTAAGCGGGTTTTCATTCTCATGAAGACCCACCTTCCCTTTTGAAGATGATATACCCTCTAAATTCCTTGATAACCTCAGAAATTTGATGTGCGATGTGCCCTTGGAACTGCCTTTCATCTCCCTATCCAAAGAGAATTGAGCAGGCAGTGTATCTTATGGTTTGCACAGTGTCATCTAGCTAAGAATATAATCTCATCTGCTGCAGCATGTGCCTAAAGATATTTGCAGCACCTCCAGCTCTATTACGGGGTATCAGCATAGCATCATAGTATCATTCTAGAGTACTAGGCTATTGAACTAATGGGCCTTTTTAAGCCTAGCCATGCTTCCTAATAAAATTTGATAGGTATTGGTTCCCAAGGGTTTTGTGGGGTATGTATACTTGGGCATGGGCTTCTGAGCATTTACAATCTTCCTTTCTTTAATAAAGATATAAGTGCAAGACCACAGGTATATTTATGATTCCCCATCCACTGGTCCAAGTTTTGCTAGAATAGTTCTGGGATGGACTCTGCTTCATATGGATAGGAAGCCTGTTCCAGAGAAAGGAGGGCCTCCAAAACACATACCTAGCCCTTTAGCATGTCCTGTTTATGATTAGAGGCAAGGTTTAGATCCCTGGATCAAGTGTTCCTGATGCTATTTGTTTTATGGATGTGCAACAGGTCCATTAGGGCTGGATCAGATGACGTTTTGTATGCTAGGCATAGGTTGCCTGTAGGAGACCAAATATAAGCACAAAGCTTTAAGGCAGTCTGCACAGGATTTGATTTCTACATCATATATTCTCTTTGTGAAGAATTTCTCAGACACTCCAGTTGTTGCATATATCTAGCCAGGAACACATCAAAGGGGGCATTGTACATAATGATTTCATTTATGAGAGCAGAGTACAATGCAGTGATGACATGTTTGGAAATAGATACCATAGCTCTTCTAATAGTTGTGTAACATAGAATAATTTCCTCACTACATGAGACACATAATAGCCAAATGCCAAATCACTGTCTACATGCGTTTCCAAATCCCTGACTTCAGAGTTTATTTTTATGGGTATATTGTCAATGTAGAAGTTTGCTAGGCTGGCTGTCTTTCCAAAAGATACTATGCTGCACTTTTTGGCATTGAGTTTTAGACCATGACTCTAGCACCAGTTATTAGTTTGTCTCAGGCCTTCTCAGAGGATATTTGTATCTTGGTTAGATTTAGTGACTGTATCTAATTTACAATCATCTGTGAACATGGCCATCTACAGGCTCTTGATGTTAGTCTTAACCTCATAGAAGTAGATGCTAAACTGGAGTGGCCCCATCACTGAGTCTTGAGTCATCCACTAGTAACCAACCATTTGTAGAGGTAAAGTCCCTATTCTAACTTCTTGGGACCTGTCTGTAAGTCAGCTGGTTATCCAGGAAGTGATGTAGTGTTTATAACAAGTTCAATGGCTTTCTGCAATGCCCAAGTGGGGTATTGTGTCAAATGCCTTGGCCACGTCGAGGTAGGCACTATTCACCAATGTGCCTTTGTCCATTGCTTTGGTAACATTTTCAAAGAAGTCCAGCAGGTTGAGTAGGCAAGACACAGCCTTAACAAACCCAAACAGGATAGATATGAGATGTGCCAGAAGCCAACAAGGATAATCTCTATTCACTTGAAGAAGATTCTGATGAAAAATTATGTAATTTATTCACCACAAAAAACAATCATATAAATAAAGATTGATTGGAGATATGAAAGAAAATATGGTAAAAACATCATATCATGGCTGCAGGCACAGATGCCCATCTGGACTAATACTATTTCTCTGAATCATACAGAAACTTAGGAATCATCACAGTGTGAATTCAGCACTTATACATCTTTTCATACAACAAGAGAGGAATATAATGCTAATGCTTCCTTTCCTAAAAGATAAAAAAAATGTCTTAAACTCATAGCACAGCTATGTTACTTGTCAAAACTAGCAGTTTTCTTTTTCTCTGAGACTCATATACTGAATATATTACAATGCAGACTTGAATTACTGTTAGACCTGCCTATACCCTTATGTAAAAGTTTTCGAGCATTTTAATATTGTATGAGTAGTTCAATATGTATTTATCTATTAGATCCTAAAACTATATCCTTATAACCAATTCCCTTTATATTATATGCACTTATTTCTTTAGTAGCTTTGGGTTTGAACTCATGACACTCAAGCACCTTAGTAGTTGGATGTGAATAGCCCGCTGCTTCAGATTGGTTTTACTGTGCGTTCTGACATTTCAACCCCCAAAAGAGATTACACAGCACAGAAACAATGTAGGTGATGTTTGTACAGCTTGAACCTGGATGTTGAACTTCAGATTGCACTGAACAAAAATGCAGATTAAAGCCAGTACTGCAGAATAACAGATCAAGAATCTTATGTAGAGGAGATATAAGAGTTACTTCATCAAGTTTAAATAGTTACTGTCGTTTTTAGAATTATAAATGTCGATAAGTAGGCATGATTATGCTTAGCATTATTTCATGTGCTAATGGAATGCTAAGATAATATTCATTCTACACAAATGTAATGCCTGGTCATGGACTTCTGAGTAGAACTGTCAATAATTCTGTCTTTTTCACAAGGGATTGTTATATTCCCTTTACCCTTGTGATGTTGACACTTCAGTGCCTGTCTCTTCTTACAGATGCACATAGCCTGTCAAGCTACCATGAAAGCCTCATTAATATGCAGGGAACCAGTGTGACTTGACTCTTCCTCCCATGAATGCTACATCACTACACACTTTGTAGGAAAGTCATATATATATATATATATATATATATATATATATATATATATATATATGTGTGTGTGTGTGTGTGTGTGTGTGTGTGTGTGTGTGTGTGTGTGTGTGTGTGTGTGTGTGTGTGTGATCTCTTATCTGTTAACCAAAGTAATGGAGCAATACAAAATCAGATATACTTGCTATAGTCTGAGATTTCATAATACAGAACAATTTAAATTGAAATGTGTTTTACATAGTTCTTTAGCAAGAGCATCACTGTACATCAAAAATACAGCATATTATACATAGGTCTGCTTTCAATGCATACATAAATAAGTAGCATTAAAATAAGTAGCTACATATTATTACCCTAAATCCCTCACACACTGCACCAGGAGCAAACAGGGTTGCCTAGAAATAAAATAATGCCAAATGATTTCTAAGTAGAGAAAGGGAGATTGCAGCTTCTTACTGCTGAATAGTGCCTTGTTCTTAAATGATTACATATACAGAAAGGCAGACACACACACACACACACACACACACACACACACACACACACACACACACACACACACACACACACACATGCATGCACACACAGACACACACACACACACACACACACACACACACACACACACACACACACACAGGTGTGTATGTGTGTGTGTGTGTGTGTTTGTGTAGCACAATTATGTCACTTGTCAGAACTAGCAGTCTCCCTTTTCTCTGAGACTAATATACTGATTCTGTTATAATGTAGACTTTAATTGCTGTTAGACCTGTCTATACCCTTATTCGGCATGTTTTATCCTAAGGTCTTATGTCTCCTTCTTCCTCCTCTCACTCCTCTTCTGTGATAATGCCTTTGTTCATCGTTACTTCTTATCTCCGCGTGTTCTCTCCCTGTTCTCTTACCCCAGTCACATTCTTTTTATATTGATTCTTATACCACATAACATACATAGATATTAATTCAAATTCCGAGATCCGATCTTCAGCCTGCAGTTATCTGCAACTAATATTTTATTGTATTCTTGACACCTGTCTAATTTTTGGAGAGCTTCTCATAAACACTTTGACCAAGGTCATATTGCCAAGCAATGCAAGTTGTTAATCCATGCTTCAATAATTCGGTTGGTTATGTCATGTATAAGCACAAATTTTAGTTATTAATTAATTATTTATGTATTTTACATTTGTTTACCGGGATAGTCCGACTGGACAAAACCTATTTTCAGTGGAGGCCTGGGGAGAAAAGCTCCACACAGTAACAATACATAATAAAAACATATATATAAAGTGATATTTATACATTAGTAAAAAGGTATGACAGACATCATAAATTAAAGTACTTATACAATAGCAAATAATCAAATAGAGTTAGCTGAAGATAATCTGTGGTTACATTGATACAGGTGATCAAATATAGTGAAAGACTAGCCAATAGGAACCCCATATAAAGATGTGAATCAGGTGGCAGATGAAGAGAGAGGAAAAGTGAGGAAGAAAAGAGGTCAGGATGATGAAGAAAAGGGGAAAAAGGAGCTATTTGTTGGAGAAAGTAAGTAAAAGGATGTTTGTATAGAGTTAAGAAAGGTAGTGGAAAGGTAAGAAGAAAGGTTCTAAGTGGAATAAACATTTAGTGTGATAGTCTAAAGAGAAGAGGAAGAAAAGATAAATTGTTCATAGTCAGCCTGGAGTGCTGCATGAGCACAGCCATGAGTCTGGTAAATACTATGGAAGTAGTTTTTTTAAATGGAGTAGAGTTGCTAGTGGATCTAATAGATTGACAGTGAATTCCAGGTTTTTGCTACACAGCGTGAGTACAGGGAGTCTCCTGAAGAGTTTCTGGCTTGTATTAACTTGTAATAAGTATTTATTGTCACTTGTCCAGTCAGGATAAAACAGACAAACAGTTGTGGGTTTTTTAGTTCATGCAGCTTTATTACATACAAACACATCAGGATTGAGGCTTAGTAACTTAAATAAACTTATAAACCAATTGACTACTGCACTCATACACGTTAATACTCTGGCTGTTCACTCAAAATGACACTGCTACCTGCATGTGCTCTCTATTTATACGCATGTGCCCTCACTTTGATCTACATCCTCCCTCTTTGAGAAATAAGTCATGCACAGTAATAATGATAGTAATAATTGGCATGCAATTGTACAGAAGTAATCCTTTGACATGCAGTTATACAGAACTAATTACAAGTGAAACAATCATGTCCAGATTGCTGTGTATATTACACTAGGTCTGGAAATATGACCTGATAGTGTAACATAAAAATTAGGACTGGGTTTAGCAACAGGGATTCTCTTTAATGTCTTCAACTTCAGGGACATCTGGGACATCATCAGGAATGAGAATAGGCACTGAGACATGTCCTTCAACAGGAACATTGTCTGGACTGCCCTGGGATCAAGAGTCTATATCACAGGTACGATGTTACGATATCAGTTAAGACACCAGAAGAAGATGCCTGCGATTTCTTCTGCATTCTATACCCTCAGATTCTATTACATAAGAACTCGGCTCAGCACATACACCTCTCACTTGACCAATTTGATCAAAACGTTTCACCATTTGCATCCTCACTATCTCTGCTTCTTTCAATGGACGAAGAAATCTGCTTTTTGTATCATAGTTGGACTTCTGGAATGAATGCTTTTTGAATAGTTGGGCTTTGATTGCTCTGGTGTTTTTGGCATTAGGCACCAACAAACTGGAACTTATAGGCAAGGTTGTTCTGGTTTTCCTAGATAGTAGTCTCTGAGCAGGTGAGCCAAGTAAATTGTCACGGGGTATATTTATGAGATTAAGCAAATTCAAGAGAACATCCATATTGTTACGCTTTGACCTCTCTAGTAATTGCTTTGCACTTTGTACTGCCCGTTCAGCTAGGACGTTTGACTGTGGGTATTCAGGACTACTGGTAACATGGATAACATCCCACTCTTTTGCAAATTCCTGAAATAGCTGACTGATAAACTAGGCACCATTGTCAGAAATACCTTTGTGTGCACTACCATGGACCGAGAAATGACGTTTCAACTTAATAATGACAGCACTGGACATTAGGTTGGTTAGCAGATCAATCTCGAACCAATTCAAATAAGAGTCTACCAACACTAAGTAATGTTGACTATTCCACTTGAATATGTCAGTGACTACTGTTAACCAGCGTAGTTCAGGAATCTGGTTTAGCTGAAGTGGCTCTTTTTGCAAATCCGGTTTAGTACTATTACATACTGAACAAGATGAAAGTACTTTATCTATATCTTTTGACAGAGAAGGCCAAAATACTAATCTTCTTGCCCTTTTTTTGATAGCTTTGAAACCAGGGTGGTCACAATGCAAAATCTGGATGTACTCATGTTGTAAGGAAGTAGGAACAACAACTTTAGGACCATTGAAAATGATACCATCTTCTATCAACATCTCATCTCTGTAAGGAAAATAAGGTTACACTTCTGCTTGTACACAAGATTGCTTTGACAGCCATCCAACATGGATGAAGTGGTCGAACTTTTGCAAAATTGGATCAGTCTTTGTATGATCTCTTAGCTCATCAAGTTTTGTGGTTGAAACTTATGCACTTCCATGACATTGAAGTCAAAATTCTCTGCATCAAGCCGTTCTGTGGCATCTCTGGGTGATCTGGATAAGGTATCAGCCAGATAAAGACGTTTGCCTTTCATATAGACCATTTTGAAATTGTACTTTTGTAATCTGAGCATCATTCTTTGTAGTCTTGCTGGAGCTGTATGCATGGGCTTCTTTAAAATAGTGACTAGAGATTGATGATCAGTCTCAATCTGGATAGCTCTGCCAAAATATAATCATGGAACTTCGAACATGCAAACACAATTGCCAAAAGTTCCTTCTCAATCTCAGCATACTGCATCTCAGTTTGGTTAAGAGTTCTAGACGCATAGGCTACTGATTTGCCCTCTTTAAGAATAACTGCACCAAGACCGAACTTTGAAGTATCACAGGAAAGAATTACTGGTTTATGGACATCATAGTATCTTAATGTAGGTGGACTGGCAAATTTCTGTTTCAAGTCATCAAATGCTCTCTGGTGTTGTTCCAACCATGACCAGGTAACATATTTGCATGCCAGCTCTCTTAAGGGCACTGATACTTCACTGACGTCTGGTATAAACTTGCCCAAATAGTTAACCATACCAAGAAAACACTGTAAGGCTTGGAAATTGTCTGGATCTGCCATCTGTAGAATGCCTGTTTGTTTGCAAGGATCTGGTGATAAGCCTGAACTGCAAATAAATGACTGACATAAATAACTTCTGGTAGCCTGAATTTACATTTCAGAGGATTGAACTTTAGATTCACTTCATGTGCTCTTTCCAGAACTTTCCTGAGGTTTCTGTCATGCTCTGCTTCACCATTGCCTCCAACTAGTAAATCATCTACTATTACAGCACAGAGATAGCCTGAAAAAATTTGCTCCATTGCATGCTGAAATACCTCATTGGCAGAATTTATTCCAAAAGGCATTCTGAGAAATCTGTATCTACCAAATGGAGTACTGAATGTAGTCAGTAGTAAAGATATGTGATCAAGCATTACTTGCCAGAAATGAACTCTTCGCATCTAAGACAGAAAAAAACAGTGGCATTTGGCATGAGGACAGCAACTTCCTTAAATATACACATAGGATGGTGGGTTCTCTTTATTGCTTTGTTGAAGTCTCTTGGGTCAATACATATTCTTATTTCATCTGAGCTTTTCTTATGAACAACTACCATGGAAGATACCCATTCAGTTGGTTCTGTGATTGAACACATCACACCTTGCTGCACCATTTTATCTAACTGGACTTTGACTTTGTCATGCATAGCTACTGGAACTCCTCTCACTGGTCTGACCAATGGACTGACCTCTGGGTCAAATTTCATAGAGTACCCAACTGGAAGTTTGCCTAGCTTGTCTTCGAAAATATCAGCATACTCTGAGAAAATAGCATCAGTGAAACTGGAACTAGGACATGTGCTTATATGATGGACTTCTTTGGTAAAAGAAAGCAGTTTCATTTTTAAACTGTTTCTGAGACCTAATAATGACTGTACAGGTTTTTTGACTACATGAAATTGCAAGCTGTAACTGTTCCCAGCTGAATAGCATGAAAGCACTACTGAGCCTTTGGTTTGAATCTTTTCACCTCCATAAGCAACAAGCTTCATGCAACTGGCCAAACTTTGTTCACAGGCTCTTACTCTAGCAAATCTTTCTGCTGACATAACATTGCATTTTGAACCAGTGTCCACTTTGAGATCTACAGGGTTACCATTAATCAGGACAGTAGAAAACACTTTGTTTTTTTGCCAGCAAATCTACTGCATTAACCTTTTAACCAACCACTGATACACCATCTACATATAAAGTAGAGTTGCAGCTTTCTATATGATCAACTTGATTTTTTTGAGTGGCCTTTCTTAATAAATGAATGAGGCTTGCTTGATTTACAAAGCTTTTGAAAGTGGGTCCACTTCTTAGACCTGCAGCATTGCCGACCAAATGCTAAGCACTTTTCTCCCCTGGACCTGTGAATAGCACCACAATTACGTCAGTTAGCAATTAGACTTGACTTGTATTTTGATGACGCACCCTTTTGCTGCACTGAGCATGTCCGTTTAATGAGCTAGTCTTAGAACTTGCTGGAAAGGTATGGATTCTCCCTGGAAATCCCACAGGGGCTGCAGCTGCCATGTGCTTAGGCCTGTTTCTGTTAGACACATGCTGCATGCTATATTTCCTCTAGAGGCTGGTGAAACAATACTCATCACTTGCAAACATGTGTGTGTGCCTTTCTGAAAGCTTGTGTATTTGACAAATCCCTATGGCTTTGCTCAATGTTAAATCAGTGTCTTGAAGTAAAATTTTTCTCACTGCAACATTATTAACACCACACACAAGCATGTCCTTTATCAACTCATCTTTCAAATCATCAAATCTGCATGTCTTAACATTGTTTCTCAAGTCAGTAATGTAAACTGCAAAAGTTTCTCATGGCTTTTGGTCTCTTGTATAAAATAAGTGCCTCTGCAAATTAACATTTGTCTGGGGGTTACACATTTCTCTAAATTTACGTTTCAAGCACCAAGGACTCAGGGTCCTTCCTTGATTCAACTTGTATAACAATAAGATGGTTTTTCCCCTTCTCCTGCATATACTGCTGGTGCATACACAAATGAATGCTCTCTTTCAGTGGCTTCTGACCCTGCTAGATAAAGCAGTATAAATGCCCTCATACATGCATCTTTATCAGAAAAAGCTGCTAGTATGAAAATATCGTATTTCTGCTCAAATACTCACCAATTCTCTGCAATATTATGATCAAGCACAAGTGGACTGCGTCTGCGAAATGCCTCTGCCATATCAGCATACAGTAATAAACACCCTTGGAATTATGTATGAACATACACACATATATGTCAGAAATTTCGACCAGAAACTTGTAAATACACTCCACAGCACAACAGACTCTTCAAAATAACTGCACTTTGCGAAATAATTCTCTGTAGCACAAGAACACTTTGAAATGACTGTACTTTGTGAAGCCACTCTTATCAGTATAAGAAACACTTCAAAATGACTGCACTTTGCGAATGAACTGTACACAGTACAAGAAACTTCTTGAAATGACTGTAGTCTGACTACACTTTGCGAAATAACTGTACTTTGCACACAGTAAACTCTTCAAAATAATTGTACTGTAATAAAGCACACACTGCAAACATTTTGCACACTCTGAGATACTTCGAACAACTGTAGTTATACTTTGAATAGCTTTAGTCGATGCAAAATAGTAGTTCATATAAAAAAACATGCTCATTTACTAAACAAATGCAGTCACTTTGCTTTTCCATGCTCATTTTGCCCTTTTATTGTACTCATTATGCTCGTTATGGAAATCAGAAGTAATTCTGAATGCTTTCATAAGTATTTCGAATAATTTTATCAAATATCATGGTTTCGAACATTTAGTTTAACTGCTTATTCTTACATTTTGTGTTTGGTGCCTTCCTCCATGCAACCAGTTTTCAGTTTTGTGTTCTTTCATCGGCTTGTGTCTTTTGTTAACCAATAAGTATTTTGAGCTTTGCAAATGCCTTGTATCATTTCTTTATGAAATAAATCATTTATGCAAGTTTTAATTACATGAAATTCGTTTCTGACCTTTTTTCAATCGTTTGAGCAGGCTGGGATGAGTCATTCCTCTATATACCTCCATTTCTAACTGTGGACCTCGTGACTCGACTTCTGGCTTCTTTCTGGTTTCTTGATGCTCAGACATGCTGGTTCCGACACCATGTTATTCAGATATCCAACTTCTGACACCATGTCGCTCGTCCAATTAGGACAAAACAGTTATGGGTTTGGTTCAAGCAGCTTTATTATATACAAACACATCAGGATGGAGGCTTAGTATCTTAAACTTAAATAAACTTATAAACAGAGTGACTACTGCACTCATACATTGTAACACTCTGGCTGTCCACTCAAAATGGCACTGCTGCCTGCAAGTGCTCTCTATTTATACACACATGCCTTCACTTTCAAATGCTTCTTAAAATCACAATACACACTCTGATCTATATTTATTTGTAGAGCGAAGTGTACATCTATTGAAATAAAGATGTAGTATCTTTAGAAGAGCAGGGGTTTTCTCATGCTGATAGAGTAGTTCATGAGCCATTGTTAACTGATTATAAGACAGGAGTTGAGGTAGTTCCAGCCAGGAGAGTTTTTTTTAGAGTGAGGCAGTAATGTGTCCTGTATGTGGAGTCTGTAACAAAGGGTTGTAGCATGTCTCTAGTTTGTCCAGGTCAGTCTTTTTAACATTGGTAAGAATGGGTGAGGCATAGAGGAGAGTTGACAAGAGGTTGGTTCTAGCTATAGCGAATCCAGAACTATCAGTTAAACATTTTTTATTTCGATATAGGGTTCCCACATTTTTGTGTACTTTCTTAATTGCTTGTGATATATGTAAGTCAAATTTCAGTTTGTTATCTGCTATAACTCCAAGTAATGGACTGTGCAGTGGTGAAGCAGTAGCATTTTTGCCTCACACCAAGAAGTTCTCCAGTTTGATTCTTGGCTGAAGTACCTTCTGTGCAGAGTCTGCATGTCCTCCCTGCATTTGTGTGGGTTTTCTCCTGGTACTCCGGTTTCCTCCCATATTACAAGACATCTGTCATTTCTCCCCAGGCCTCTGCTGAAAACTGGCTTTGTTCCAAGTCAGACTTTCCTGCTAAACAAATGTTAAATAAATAAAATGCAGTTCAAGAGAAATTTTAATACTGTCAAAAGAAGTGATGTAGAAAATAGAAGGGGTCTGGTGGGTTGAAAAATCATGAGTTTAATTTTATTGGGATTAAGTATGAGCTGAGCAGTAGACAACCAAGTTTCATTATCAGAGAAGGACTTTTGTGTTATGACCTGAAGCTGCTGTGAGGTAGGAGCAGCACATATAATTGTAGTGTCATCTGCATATTGGATTATGGAAGCTAGTGGGGTGGCCAAACTATGATCAGTTGTAAAAATACTGAAAAGAAGAGGACCACGACTGGTACACCTAGTGTGATTGCGAGTAGGGGAATGACGTCTTGCAGCCACTTCACTGCCTATTGATGACCTGTTAGGTAATTTTGAAACCAGGAGAGAGCGGAAGGGTTGAGTTTTAGATTTGTGAGAGCAGACAATAATTTGATGTAGAAAACAGTATCATAGGCCTTAGACATGTCTAGAAAAACTGATGAAACTATTTTCTCTTCATTTCAATATTGGTTTATGGTATTGGTAAAGTTAAAATGTGCAGTAGTAATGTTGTGATATAGTTTGACATCATGTTGAGAATTAGCATTCTGAAGTATGTTATGATTTAAAGTTTTCTATTCTGAAACTGTATATTTATGTACGTAAGTACGTATGTATGTATGTATGTATGTATGTATTTATTTTTGATTGATTTAACCAGCTATCCTCATTAAACCTCAGAACCCTTTTAAGGGAAGATCGCAGGAGTGCAGTATACAGCATAAAGAATAATAGACAATATGATATGATGTTGTTCTATATAAAGTCAGTCTGAGCAATACATGGGAATGTGTAGTGTTAAAGTGTTTCATTGTTTAGGGAAACATCACATGAAAATTATTTTATAACTAACAGGAACAACAGATGATAATAACTGCAATGATAAATGTAGATCAGATACTTACTTTTGAGTGCAAACAAATGTATCTATCCCTGTATATCTGCATATGTTTATGCATTTCTTAGAATTTATTTCACCCCCAGACTTCCACTGCATATGGCTTCCATCTAGTTGGAACTTTCCGATTATCAAATATGCAGCATAATGGATACTGGTTAAGAGCAGAGATACGGAAGAATGAGAGAAAATAAATGTCCTGTGTAATTTCAAGAAATAAAGTGAATATGTCTCATACATGGAAGACATTGAATGTTTGAATGTTGTAATGGTTTGATCTATAGATTTGGTTGAACCTGCTGGACTCTCTCAGGTGGGGGGGGTGGGAGAACTGGATGCATGTTTCCATAGACATGTGGTTCACTGTTAAATCCTAGGTGGAGAGCAGAGATGATATATGTGTCCACAAAAAAGGGGTGGATTGGCTATTGGGTAATGTCATTCATCGCACAAGGTGACAAAGCCCTCTCATACAACATCATTCTATAACCACTCCTTGAGATGGCAAAGGCATGCACAGGGGAATCACAGAACTTAGACAAATAGTTCTCTGATAATACAACACACAAGTGAGAGAGGAAAAAATGCATAGAAGTAAATATATAAACACAATTAAGGGGAAGCTAATTACAGGCACTGAAGAAATATCCATAATACCTAAGAAGTGTTTTACATTAACCATTGTAATTATTTTTATTACTTTTAATTATGAACAGTGATCCTTTTCATACCCTCTTCAACCATAACTCAAGCCACAAGGGTAAAGATAAACAAAAGATATATATGGAAAATTTATTGTAGCCAATCAAAAGAGTGTATTGTGGAAAAGGATAGAAACTGGAATACCTAGAGAAAGCCCACTCCAGTTCAAGGAGAACTTGCAAGACTGCACACAGGCAATAATGGTAGGCTAGAGTTCTAGAAGGTAGAGTTGTAAGGTAGAGATCATGTACTACAAATAAGAAGGCAATGGATGAACATAGCCATGGGTGGCTGCGGTGCTGCAATGGTTAGTGTTGTCACCTCACCGCAAGAGGTTCTCTGGTTCGATCCTTGACTGGGGTGCCTTCTTTGCAGAGTTTGCATATTCTCCCTGTGGTTGCCTAGGTTTCCTCCCACATTCCAATGACATGCAGTAGTAGGTGGATTGGGCACTCTACATTGGCCATAAGTGTGATTGTGGTACTGATGAACTACTGTGACAGGACTAGCCACCTGGTGGTGTAAACCTTGTCTTGAGATATTTCTCACTGTTGAAGTGACACCCTGACCCCATGTGCAAAATGGAAAAAAGAGGTTGAGGATGGATGAGCACAGCCATGTCAATAAACATACTATGAAAATAACTATGTTAAGAAGCGTGATAAGAATTAAAAACTATGATCTGATTGTACTCCTGACCATGTTCTCTTAAATATTTGAAAATTTGTTGGATAGTAAACTAATGGGGAATTTACAGAAGAGTTATTTATTGGCGAATTTCTATTATGGCTTCTGAAAGGGACATTTAGAAAGTGTAGACATTAAAACCTTCTTAAATATATATCTACAGATCTCAGGAACATTCTAAATATAAATTTGTTGGAAAGTAAACTAATGGGGTATTTACAGAAGAGTTATTTATTGACTAACTTCTGTTATGGTTTCTGAAAGGGACATTCAGGAAGTGTAGATATTAAAACCTTCTTAAATCTATGGGCAGGATTCACGAAGCCTCCGTGTAAGAGTTACAAGGCTTACACGGAGGCTGCAGTTAAACAATGTGATGTCAGCATGTCATGCATATGCATGAGGGCATGCTGAATCACACCTAAGGCTAACACGGTCCATGTAAGACAGTAGGGGGTGTGTCCGTAGGGTGAGCCCTGCAAATGGACATGCCCCCAGAAGAGTAAGAGTCCTGAAAGTAAATGCCCACGACAGAGTCCGTGGAAATGTGAATAAACACAACACAACACATGCCCCCACAGACTATGAACATAAAATGTATAAATGAACATCTTATATATTTTTTTTATAATTTGTAAAAATGTTTGCCCGTGAGTGCGCTCGTTTGCACGGGTGTGCCCGGCACTTAGCCACAGTTAGCAGTCAGTGGAAAAGCATTTAAGAACTAAATACGCAAAGCAAGCCAAGAAGCAATAGCGTAGCAGTAGAGATGTTGGCTGAAGAGCAGGCAGTCATGGTTCAAGCCCCCACAACATCAATTTTTATTTTTAGTGAAATAAGCATGAAACAATTCCCCTGACATATATGTACATATATAAAATTATATTTTATGTAAAATGTAATGAAATGGGTCATGTATTTTGAAGAAATGTGAGATAATAAAAAAAAAAATGTCAGATGTGCCTATAGCTGAGCTACAGTGTAACAAGTTGAGGATATCTGCCTGTAGGTGAGCAGTGTTTTAAGAGGTGTAAAATGAGTGCCTGTAGGTGAGCAGTGTTACAACAGGTGTAAAATGAGTGCCCGTAGGTGAGCAGTGTTACAACAGGTGTAAAATGAGTGCCCGTAGGTAAGCAGTGGTTTAATAGGTGTAAAATGAGTGCCCGGGGTTGAGCAGCATTTTAACACGCTGAAACTATGCGCCTGTAGCTGAGTTGAGCATAATATGCGTGCTGACAGCCAAACCACGTGTAAACCAGCGTGATCCGTTTGTGCGGAGCTGCTCACCGCACCAACAAGCTAACCGACGGGCAACGTTGAGCAAGCCGTATCAAAACTGCCTTTACACAGACACACCTCCTAGCCTGTGTAGACAGTCATAAAATATAAAAAGCAATAGCCAGGTTCGAACTCAGGATACCATGCACCATAGTCACAGTACTGAACCACTAAGCCATGACAACTGCACTTAGAAATGCAGTAATAGCATATATATAGGAATGAATAGAAAGAGGAGCATGACAAAGCAGGTTTTGTGAAGCTGATACAATTCCAAAATGGCCAATCACAGATAAGTGTGGGAAAAACGGCATATATAAGCCTTGTAGGTGGGAATAGACAGCATAACCGATTGTGGAACCGACTTGCAGCCAGGATGTCAGGTGTAGGAGAGGGTAGTTGCTTCCGAGCACAGAGGTGGGGCGTTGAGGAGTCCAAATATATGGTTTGGCTCCTCGTCCATAATCATGAGGCCCAACTCATGCAGGGCCAGGTCCTGTGGGGAGCATATAGGGCTGAGGCATGGGACCAGTTGGCACATGATCTCACCAGTGCCACAGGAATGCCAAGGACTGGTGAGCAGGTCCGTCACCACCATGCAGACCTGAAGAGACGGAAGCAGGACCAACTGAACCGTTGGATCCAGGAGGCCCGGCAAATGCCCAATGCCCCACTACTGAGTAAGTTACATGTAATTATGTATGTAAGAAATTAACCTAGCTGATATTATGGAGATGTGTATTCCAATATTACTTCATTTATATTACAGCTGCAGGTGTCCGTTCTGCGAACCGTTGAGCCTATGGAGATAGGCTGGTGTGGTTGCACCACCAGGCAGGTCAGTAATTCACTCCAGGGAACTGTAAATAAATATATAAGTATGACAGTTAGCAAAAGAGTGCAGTGTAGTCACTAATTAATAAAATGTGCAAGTAACAGTGTAAGAGAGTTTGCAAGTATTGCTTGATTACAAAAGTGTGATGCAGCCTGTAATCCAAACATAAAAATGAAACAAGTCTGAAATAAAGATGTCCCACCTGTAATATAATAGTACATAACCTGCAGCAGGCTGAAAAGTACAGCTGCAGAAGCTGAGTAAAACGCATGTGTGAAATATATCCCTGTTGAAATTCTGAAACATGACATAAGTGAGACTGTTGGAAAGGATTGTTATAACTAAAGGTAAAACATGTCAATAAAGCCTAGAATTAAGTACCATCCTGAAATGTAAAAATAAAACAAGTGAGAGAGTGTGAGAAAGAGGTATGAATCCACCAATAAAGTAGTAATAACACCTGAATAAAGTATACTGCAGTCAGTACAGAATGAAATGAATGTGACAGGCAGAACCAAACAGCAACATGTGTTGAAAACAGTACTGAAGCTGGAATGTGTGTCCCAAACTCTGGATATGTTGCTCTCAGTCTGCAATCTGCAGATAGTATGGTTGTCTGAAATACCAAACATCCACAGTTGTCCATAGCCATATAAAGCAAATGTAGCTGGATGATGTAGCTGAACAGAGCCAGATATGAATGTGTATGAATAAATATGAAATGTATATTGATGTAGCAGTAACATTCCTATCACCAACCTGAAGTAGTTATCACATAGGAAACTGTAGGCAGACCTGTAGTGTGTATATATCTGAAGCTAGTAGAAATGTACAGCATATGTATAGGTATTTGAAGTTGTTAATTAAATATTTCTTCACCCTACCCTATAACCACAAATAATCCATTCCACGTGAAATGGGTATGTGCAATCACAATTAACACCCCTGGACATTTGTCCTGTTGGTTCATACATATTTGCATGTACATTGATGCATCTGCCCTGTTCATACATCCAAACCTGATGGCCTGCTGCCATCAATCAACCCTGCATGTTGTTGGAATGTGTATTGCTGTTCAAATTATGCATGTGTTATGCTTGCTGTTCAATGGCTTGAATTTATGGGTGTTTGGTTAATGGGAATACTAATGCATGCTGTTACAACTAATTGTGAATGGCATTGTACATTACTAACCCAAACTGTCATAACATAATGCAAAACATAGGATGACAGGGAAGGCGGGTTCCAGCGGACCCACCTCTCCCACCTCAGCTGGCGTGTGCACCTGGCAGTAGTGCCCAGGCCAGACCCTCCTCCGGTGGCCCTGTGCCACCTGCAGGTGGAAGAGCTGCAGGGGATGGGGCTTGCCCCCCCTCTGCAAACGTGGCTGGAGGAGAACATCCACTCACCCTCCGTAGTGTCCGGACTGTGGTGCGTAGGGAGATCCGGCACGCTGTGCTTGGGCCTCTACGCCAGCTTGAGGCATGGGTGGCACAACTCATGGGCGTGCCTGCTGCCCGGCCTACACAGCCCCCAGCACAGCCCCATCCTAGGCAGTGAAGGCACAGTGCCAACTGCCCATGGGTGGGGATCTCAGTTCCACTGTTGCCATCTGTGGGCTCATGGGCTCGAGATATCCAAACATCCGTCCCCGTCAATTGTGTAACCCCCCCACATGTGTCATACACCGCCCCTGTATGCGTCTTGTTTGTCTTGTCTGTTAACCTCCCCAACCTACCTCCCCAGCTATACTGACTTCCTGTACCTGACATACCACTCTCACCTGAAAAAAAAAAGGGCACTCTGTACCCACAAAAAAATTGCCCCATACATAGCTGCCCATTTTGCACACATGTCTGCTGGACATGTAAACTGGCAATTACAATTGGCTGTACAACAAGTATTATTGTTGTCCTTACACCTCTCTCAGGGGTGGAAGGTTTCAAATTTCACACCAAATTACAAACATATGCACAGCTGTTGCTGACGAAGAAATGGACAGCTATGGGCCTTTCCTACATCCCTCCTGCAAAACCCGAGCTTGTTTTCCTACTGTCCTACCCTCTTTGTGACCCCTTTTTCACCACTTTCCTATCTCCCCATTTTCTTTTCTTTCAAAGAAAATAGTGCGGGTGTGCATGAGAGTAAGCACTTTTAAGCAGTAGTAAGCGGGTGTCTTGTGCTAGCGGCAGTGCGCATGCGTGACCTCTGTGCAAACCAGTGCTAACCCGCTTACAACTGCTTAAAAGTGCCTTAGTCACTCTGAATGACAAGGCCTGTAGTTTTCTCAGCAGCAAAATAAAATACCTCCCTCAGTCTCGAACCCAGACCCTTGGAAACATTAGTCTGCATGACTTACCACTAAGCCATGAGTGCTCTACAAGAGCTTTGTGCTGAAAGAAATATATCATAAAATAGTAGGAATTAATGTAAAGGGAATATGCAAGTCTAGTACACAAAGCATGTCATGTATATTTACTGTCAAATCTAGTGGATTTGTAAAATAGTACTGTGTGCTGAGAAACAGTCGTGCTAGTTGGTAGCTACTAGGTAGTAATGTCACAGTAGCATCTGGCAAGCCACACACATACTCAGAGCAGGATAAACACTGCCATAGTTGAATAGTTAAGAGTTCAGACATAGCAACTGTGACTGAGTTACAGGGATGTCCCTGATGTGAAAACAAATGC
Source organism: Protopterus annectens (assembly GCF_019279795.1). Classification (NCBI taxonomy): domain Eukaryota; kingdom Metazoa; phylum Chordata; order Ceratodontiformes; family Protopteridae; genus Protopterus; species Protopterus annectens. The sequence goes on along the minus strand of NC_056726.1, from coordinate 1,807,079,644 downwards.
CAACTGTGCCCCACTGACACCCTGCCAAATGTACTAACAGTAGGCAGAAAGGTGAAACTACACATGCAATGGTAACTATGACTGACTGAAGGTATGCACCACCTGCACGGCACAAATGGTGTACTAATACATATGCTTGAAATAACCCGCAGTCACAACTGCAGAGTATCAGAATATGTCACTGGAGTAACCCACTGCTATGTACCATTCCATGAGGCTGATAAAAGATGCACCAGAGAGTATCTAAGGCCTGCTCAGCAGCATGATCAAATACCCCTGTAAGTGTCAAGGCCCACACCATGGCCAGGCCATACTGCATGCAGTAACACCCTACCACAACAAACACACAGGGAATTGCTGGCCAAACAGATTTAGCAAGCATTACAAGCTGTCAATGTAAATGGAAAATAGGAAAGCCATAGCAACACATAACAGGAAAGACACCTAGCAGGCATACATGGAGTGAATGTAAAGGCCAAATATTGAAGCCATAGCAACAGATTGCAAGAGCCACTGCTATATACCAGTTACACCACAATCCCCACAGGAAAGCACACACACCCATATACACAGTATTACTAGTCGTAGGTGTCAGTTTACATACACACGGAGAACAGGACACTGGAGGAAGGAATACTCAGCTTACAGAACAACATGCATTGCAGTGTATACAACACAGCCTGAAATATGAGAGACATACCAACCCTTACACTCACAGAACAGTGTCCACAACAAACCAACATGGTCCCCACCCTGATAATCTGAAAGGGCTATGCCTACCTAACAGACCTTTTTATAGCACAGGCCTGTAATCACAGTGAGAACTGCAATCGCTACACAACAGGCTGCATGCAATTATTAAATGCTGGCTAACAATTGGTGCAGAGGCCATCACATGGACATGTGCCGATACCTACAAAAGCATCCTGTACTCCCAGTCCACACATGCAATACTGTCATTGCACCCGCTGGAGGTAGAGAGAGAGAGAGAGAGAGACAGAAAGACAGAAAGAAAGAAAGACAGAAAGAAAGACAGAAAGAAAGAAAGAAAGAAAGAAAGAAAGAAAGAAAGAAAGAAAGAAAGACAGAAAGAAAGAAAAAAAGAAAGACAAAGAAAGAAAGAAAGAAAGAAAGAAAGAAAGAAAGAAAGAAAGAAACTGCAAGCCTACACAAACAGCTGCAACAAACACAGGTAATGCAAAGTACTACTATAATACTCTACATACTGTGAACCTTCCAGATGTGTTATTGGTCTGTATCTATGTATATGAAGATATGCATAGGGACAGGGACATACTGAAACTGTCACTGAAGGCTCCACATACATATGTATGTGATAGTAGCTATGTGCACATAGCAATGTAGGTTGTAGTGCAATGTACAAGTAGGTGGTACAGTAATGGGTGTTCAGCAGTACATTACTGCGTGTATACATATGTAGAACTAAAAAGGAGTATATATATATATATATATATATATATATATATATATATATATATATAACATGTGTATATGTATGTATATCGAGATATGTATGTATATATATATATATATATATATATATATATATATATATATATATATATATATATAATATGCATATGTGTATACATTGATAGAGAGGGATGTAGAAATACATAGACAGATATAGTTTCACAGTGGCATAGTTTAGTACTAGGCTATCTGCAGACAGTGTATAGAATAGATTTAGAAACCTGCACCTCTGTACAGTAGTGACACAGTGAAGACCCCCCCTACATAATAGCATTAGTGTACTGTGCCTCTGTCTAGTAGCGACACAGAGAAGACCCCTGCTGTAAACCTATGATCTCCCATCCACTTGTCAAGAATGCACATGAAGAGTTTCAGTGAGGGTCTCTGCCTAACATGAACTGGGATCCTGTTCCACAGTATGGGAAGCCTCTTAGTGATGGATCTGTCCCTACAGTATGTCCTATTCATATGTGTCCTGAGATTTAAATCCGTAGCTGTCATGCTTCTGATGGATTTGGATTGTATGAGGTGGAACATGTCCATCACTACCAGATTGGACATGGCCTACTACATCAGGCACAGATCACCCCTACGTAGGCAGTATGCTATGGAATAGAGTATGAGTTACGTTAGTCTGGCAGCATATGACAGTTGTTGCAGACCCTTGATCCTTCTGGTGATGTACTCATGGGGTCCCCCTAACTATTGCAAGTGCCAGGTGAGGTACATACCAAATGGGGCATAGTACACAGTCATGGGCCTGTTACGGGAGGAGTATAGGGGTACAATGACCCTTTTTGATGTGGATGTGAATCCCTTCATGATAAGGTGGGCAAGGTAGGAAGTCCATCCAACCACTTCGGCAATGTGGGTGTCAAATGAGAGGTCAGCATTGCACAGTGTCACCAGGTCTCCGATTACTTTGTCTGTACTCAGTGGGTTATTGTCTATATGATAATATGTAGGTACCTTGTCCGTCCAAAAGGGTATGAGTATACATTACGTGGCATGCAGTGTCAGGCCATGGCTCCGCCACCAGTTGTTGGTGTCCGTGAGGCCTGTCAGTAGGATGTATGTGTCAGCAGGTGTATCGCTTATGGCGCCTAGTATGCAGTCATCTTTGAACATTGTCAGCCACTACCCTCCCATGTCTGCTTCCACATCTGAGAATGATATGCCGAACATAAGCAGTCCCAGGACAGAGCCCTGTGGGACACCACATGTGACTGGCTCTGAGTCTGACATGGCACCAGTGAGGTTGACTATAGGGTTTCTATCCATTAGCTGGTTTGCAACCCATCATGTGACATATGGATTTACATGTCAGCTGTTGATCATGTCTATGATGGCAGAGTGAGGTATTGTGTCGAATGCTGTAGGCAAGTCCAGGTAGGCTGTATGGACTGCTATGTCCTCAGCAATGGCTATAGTGACTGATTTGAAAAGGTCAACCAGCTTCATAAGGCAGGATCTGCCCTCTATAAAGCCAAACCGGGTGGGATCAAGTGTCTAAGTCCTCAATGTCTCTGTGTATGGGTACCATAATGATCCTTTCCATAGTGTTGCAGACCAGGCTGGTTAAGCTTATGGGGTGGTAGTTACCAGGGTCTGTAGAGTTGCCTCCTGTGTGGAGTGGGACTACTGTTGCTGCTTGCCAGTGTCCAGGTACATATGCTGTAGTAAGGCTATGGGTGAATAGCATGTAATGTGCATGTGTAGCTCCTCTTGCAGTTCACGTAGCATGCAACTTGCAATACCGTTGGGTCCCATTGATGCTGTGTTTACAGCTCCGCTGAGGGTGGTTCCCAGCTGGACATCTGAGATGACAGGGAGGTTACAATCAGCTAGGATAAGTAATTCCACATGTGTGGGTGAGGGAGTGGAGAAACCTGCACTGAACCTGTCTGCCAGACTGTTGGCATTATCTGTGTGTTCAGTGTAGCGTATGTCACTGTGAACTAACTGTGAACACAACTGAGGGTTCCCACCCAGGTGTGTAACATAGCAGAGGAAGGCCTTGTGGTTATCTGTAGTGACCATAGTGATGTCCCTGTCATTGTTGGCCTTGCATGTTTGTACGACAAAACTTATCTTTCTACTACTGCTAATGGAGATGCTGTAGCTCTATGGAAGTATGCTCTGCCGTGCAGTAGCTACCATCTGTTATACAATTTGTTCAATGCTGGGGTCCACCAGACAGGACGCCTGCCCTTGGTGGAGAGGGTCATGGTTCCATTTGTGATTGCATGATCCATGCATTCTTGGAGATATCTGTAGAAGCATATGTGAGGGTGTCTGCATTGTGGGAAGTGGATTACACTGGCCCAGTGGGCATTAAGGATACCAACTCAGTTATAAGACATGTAAAGTTGGCATGTAAGAGGTTTTCCACTGTAGTCTATTGTGTTGTGGGGGAGGTGGGATATGTATATCCAGGGGGATTAGTCTGTGGTCAGATGTGACTAGTGAGGGGTATACTTCCAGTGTGTAGCACATTGTCCCCATGTTTGTGATGATCATGTCTAGTATATTATCTCCTGTTGTGGGAGAGGTGACTAGCTGTTCCATTGCATTTGACACAGTGAATTCTGGGATCCTTTGGGCTAGGGTGTTTGGGGTAGAATAATGCACCCAGTGTATGTTAGGGTAGTCGTATTATCCCAATATGATGGTGTGTGATGGGACATTCATATCCTCCAAAGTCTACAGGAAGGCTGACTGTGGTCCCTGAAATTGGAAGGGTGGTCTGTAACATGCTACCAGTTGTATAGCAGGTTTGCCTATGGTTATCTGCACCTGGATGGTCTGTGATGCTTCATGTGTTGCCACTAACCTGGAGGTGTGTGTGTCCTCCATGAATATGGACACACCCCCTCCCTTTTTGTTTTGTCCCGAGTCCTGGGGCCAAAATGCATGATACGGGGTATAGCCTGATACCGCTGGTGTGCTCTTAGGAGCCTTGAACCAGGTTCTCACTTACTGCACAGACATCGAGATTTGTAGAATATGTGTGTACAGATATATGTAATACACACATACATATATAGATATCTGTAGAGACTTACACATATACAGATAGATCTGACTCACTCTCTGTCCCACCCTCTCACACTCACACTCACCCTGTGTCTCTCTCTGACTCTCTCCCCCACTCTCCCCACATCTATACGGATATATCTACATCTATATATACATATTATATATACATATATACAAACAGATATATATCCATATACAGATATAAATATATCAATACATATATATACATATATATATATATATATATATATATATATATATATATATATATATATACATATATAGACTGTGTGAGGCACATGTGTGCATATGTCTTGCTACAGGTGCCTGGTGTCACAGACATGGAGTGAACACCAGTGTGGATACTGGAGTACCATACCCCATTCAAAAACACTGACACCAGTAACCACCATATATGTACATGCCTGCCCACCACTGCATGTGTCAAGGGGGGAACAGGGTCAACAAGTGTACAATAGGCTCCACATCGATATACACAGTGGCACACTAGTCCTGTAATACCTGTACATGGAATGTGTCAGCGGACATGGTGTGTTAGCTATGGACATGTAGGTCACTGTACCCTTCCACACCCCACAATGTCCTACACGTTATGTAGATCCCATGACAGCTACAGATATGGTGAAGGACACAGACATATGCAAGTAACTGTGTCAATGCACTCAAACACCACAGAGCGCACACAGACTACCTACATAGAGGTTACCACTGCTGGATATACATAGTTCGGTCACACCCATGACAGTTGTCTCCCAACCATGATAACACCTCCAACATCCACAACACAAATTACCTATGTCTGTCGTCCTTGTCACTGCAGTATAGAGCACATGGTGGAGGTACGGGACCCTACCCACAGATATGACATACCCTGTAGTAGACCACTTAGAATTAAGAAGCAAGGCTCCCCAGGAGTAGATGTCAGACATACCCCTGCTGAATGTTATGCTGATAGGTAATATGCCATATGAGTCACCCTGTTTAACTGTTTGTAAGGAGCAGGTACGATCATAATACATGTGTCACAAGGGGCAGGGTAGCATAACAGTATGCTGCTGTAGGCCCAGGGCCAACAGCACTCTACCTACCTAGGACACAATGCACACCCATTAACACATTGCAAATGGAATATGTGAGGTGGAATGAGTGTGCTAGTGACTGGGTGCATGTTGTGTACTGGTGTGATTGCTCACCATGACTGTCTGTCTGTCATGGTTGTGTGTGTCCTTGGTGTGAGGCCAGAGACAGGTGTGTGGGGTATTGCAATCAACACATACTACATTGCCATATGTTGTGCTGTGTTACCCTGTATGTCACTGTGGTGTAGGTAGGGTTATGGCAAGTAAGAGTAGTGTGCATTACCAGTGAAATATGTAACGTGCATTGTGTGCAGTGCATGGGCTGATAATGTTCCGCATACAGTACCTTGATTCAAACCCCCAGTGTGAGGTTGTGTATTGTACCTGAAACAGTGCGTTGACTGCTGCAGTATACTAGTCTGTTTTATGGAGTGTGCCAGGTACTGTTGCACAGTTGTCAGATGAGCACTGATATCTGGTCATGTACATGTGTATCCCCCAATAGACAGACAGATGCTATATATGGTGCCTAAGTTATATCACTGCAGTCAAGTATAATGTGTATTATGTGTGCTATAGTCTGCTGACAGATATTCCTGACATATTTCCCTTCTCCTTTTCAGGGACATGGTTCACCAGCGGAACCCAGTCTACTCCGCTGCAGAGGAGGAGGAGCTACACCAGAGCCTGGTGCGGGATTTCGCTGTACTCTTTTCCTGCTCCAGCCAGAACCAGCAGGAGAGGGCTGCATTGTAGCAAGACCTGGTCTGTCGGGTAAATGACATTGGCACACATAACTGGACATATGAGCAGGTACGCCATCACTGCAGCGATTTAATTAGAAATGTCCATCAGCGTGCATCAGATATCCACAGGCAGCAGCTTGCCACAGGTGGTGGGGTGGCTAGATATCCCCCCTCACCAGACTGGAGGGACTACTCCTGAGTGTTGTGGCTCCAGCACAGCAGCAACAACAACAGCATACATGTGTAATGATGGAGGCTGGAACCACACAGCAGCAGGACACAGAGCATGCAGGTAACATGCCATGTATATAGTGACCATTCTGTACACTGTTAGGTTATGCATGTGTGGGGTTTGTCCTCGATTAGTAGCTGTTATCTTGGTAATTATTGTGCATTAGTGATAACCTCATTATCTGCAGTACACCGGTGGAAGCTAACTGTTGCACTACTGAACTGTATCATGCCCACAGTATCAATGGCACAGTTGTGCCCACTGACGATAAATGTCTCTTTTCCGCAGGTCCCTCTGGTGTAACAGCAAGGCAGCCTATCCATGCTGGTGAGTGTGTAATATCATTACCTTCACTACTCTGTATACTAGTAGTAATAATAGGCTGAAGCAGTAGTGCTATGTGTTTGATTGCAGGTGTGTTTGTGTCTGTGGGTTGATATCTCATATACTGAGGTGTGTGCATGTGTGCATGTGTCCATGTGTGCATGTGTGCATGTGTGCATGTGCCCATGTGTCCATGTGTGCATGTGTACATGTGCCCATGTGTGCATGTGTGCATGTGTGCATGTGTGCATGTGCCCATGGGTGCATGTGTGCATGTGCCCATGTGCCCATGTGCCCATGTGTGCATGTGTGCATGTGCCCATGTGCCCATGTATGTATGTGTGCATGTGTGCATGTGTGCATGTGTGCATGTGTGCATGTGTGCATGTGCCCATGTGTGCATGTGTGCATCAGTGGTGGCATTCTGTACACATTGTAAACTGTGTTTCCTGTCTTACTCCCACAGGTTCTGGTGCTGCTCTGGTGTCATGCAGCAGGGAACCTGAATCAGCTGCTGTGGATAGTGATGATGATACCTGTGTAATGGCACAGGTAGGTGTGCCAGGGTCCATCCTTGGTCAGCGAATTGACACTACACAGCTGTCAACCCCATCAATGCGCATAGTCATCCTGCCAATACATCCTTTGTCACCAATGTCCCTAGGTGATGGACAGGATACAGTGGGCATTGACCAGGGTAATGTGGTACCAGTGGCACATGCATCCCCACACTGCAGCCATGGCCAGGGCCCTGACATGGTACCACACAGGCAGACATCCATGGGTTCTCGTGGGAGCATCTGTGGGCGTACCGCCCCTGTCAGATGTGCCCTCAGAGGTCTTTCAACCCCAGCTATGTTTCGGGCTGTAATGCAGGCACAGTCACGCATGGAATGGTACACAAGACAGGGTCTGAGGGAGCTGAGAGCATGTCGCACAGCCATGAGTGACAGTATGCGTGATGTTGTGGCTGCCATCCACAACTTCACTGAGGTCATTGACAGACGTTGAGGGGACACATTAGATCTGTTCCACAACTATATGTCCATAAGCCAGGGCAATGGTGGATGGTTGAGGCATCGACGTGGCCATATGCCAGCAACAGCAGCAGCTGGCAGCTGTCGCAGACGACAACAGGGCCGCGCCCGCTCACATAGTGCCAGCATCAGCCCCAGCAATGCTGGGTCTGTGCTGTCATCGGACCACCCCAGGAGACCACGTGCACCTGGCGCTGGACAGTCCCAACAGGGACCTGTCTCCAGTCAATGAACACTTGCTTCTGATGACAATACCCAGTCTGGCTTGGTACCTGATACGGTCCGTAGCACCCCTGCCAGGCACAGGTACCGTGTCCATGTCCACAGACAGTGATCTGTATGTCCTGGCAGGTACAGTCTGTGGCTGTCCACAAACACCTGTATATGGCAGCCATGAGGTGGGACTGTGTGCATTCATACACACATGCAAAGTGATAACACCTAGAGCTACCGCATACACGCACACACTGCATCAACTTTGCCCCATCTTGTACTGCTGTCCCTCACCAACACACACACACAGACATGTCAATTGATTGTATCAGTGGCAGACTCAGGCATACCAGGTACACACTCTGTGCATATGATGAAACTGTGCCACCTCCTGCAATCTGTAACATCGGTGCAGGAACAGGTTAACATGGTGCTGATGCACAGGGTGACTACATCAACGTATTATAATCGTATGATGTTGACAACAGTACAGTGTAATTATAGCATTGTGGGTATATACCAGCATGCCTGATGCAGTTACAGTATGAATGTCATTGTATTGTTTTGTACACCCATACTAATTACCACAGTGTTCTGTATGCACATCTTTGCATACTGGTGGTGAGGCTGTGAAGGGATGGCCACCTACATAGATAGCACAGGGGATAAAACAATGTACATATTGATACTCAATGATGGCCATGTCAACTGCGAGTTGCATGCTGTCCACACACGACTCTGCAATGCAGATGTTTCAGGATGTTGATATCTGTGCAGTACTACACAACAGGTTCAGGGCTCACAAGAGCACACTAGCACTACAAGGTCACACCACATACCATGCATAACAGCACCAAAACACAGAACTAACTATGACAGGAGGGAGAGTGTCCATACATGTCAAGGTTACTGTGGTGCCAGGACAGGTAGCATACATCATACTACATCTGGAACTGCTGAGTGAGGGCTCAGTGTCTGTTATTTGACATGTGTATTACTACAGGTATGAGCACTTGGGTATCAGGCCAGTTATTCAACATTACAAAGGTACGTGGTCTATACACTTGTGGGAGTTGTGGCTGGACCAAGCCCGTCTGACCTAGGAATGTCTGGGTACTGGCTTAGAGTGCCTGCATATATGCACTGCTACATACTGGAAGTCATACACCTTGTTTGTTGTAGCATATTCTACATACAGGCCTGCTGACTGTAGCTTTGTTTGTATGCATGTTTGCCTGTTATGTTCCTGAAACACTGATTCCACCTGCAGTGCAGATATACAGTGCCTCTGTGGATCCCTAGTGACATCTGTGTTGCTTACTGTACTGATGTCCATGTGTCACTTGACAGAACATCACTGTTTGTCCTGTTTGCATGTAGCTTGCCTGTAACACATTGCATATGACCTACCTCACATTTGCTCAATACAGCATTCATATATGCCAGCACTAACAATTCAGGAGCACTACACCCTCACATAGTCACCTTGAGTACCTTGTTCCCCATTGGCTCTATGTGTTGTTACTTAGTATGGGAGTCACAATGCTATGGTAGCATGTGCAAAGGTCACCTGTCAATCTACTCTCAGGTCCAGTTGGTAAATCTGTGAGTCATGTGGCAATGTTACAGCTGCCTCATGTACACAGACAACCCTCTCCCCTTCCCATACATGTACAACACATGTGAGAGATGCAACCACATAGCCAAACTGGGGGCTAAGCTATGTTTACACAGCACTGGCATTCCCTGTCAGGTGGAGTGGGATACTACAGTGAATACAGTACCAGTCTCCCATAGACCTGCCATGACCACAATCCAAACACAGACACACACAGGTACATTATTGGGCTCTCTGAATAGCATCCTGCCTGAGCAGCTGACACCTGCAAAGCAGACACACAAGCAAACATTACACCAGAGCAGAGCACATGCAACACATAGCTCACAAAGCCTGTGAGCCAAACAGTGTCAGGCCATACGGCTAGACAACACACCTGCTACGGTTGTATGAGGTACCTCTATTGACACGTACATGGTGGTCCTGCTCCCAGGCTGAACAAGGTGACGGTCACGCTGAGCTGCCCGTCGGGCACTATGATCCACTACATAACACAAGCAAAGCAGTCACTCCAAGGCATGTAGCAGTATGACTCAGTCATTGTCTGTGCCAGTGTGTATGACCTCGGCCGCACCTCCCTGGACTACATGTTAGGGGACATGGAGGGGCTCTCTGAGGTTGTGGCACAGACTGGTATGACCCTGACTTTGGGTAGCATCTCACCCTCACCATGAATGCTGCCACAATATGTAGACAGGATCATTGGTTTCTGCACTTAACGTATCTTTCAGTGACATCCAAAGGGGATCCAATGCCTGTCAGTGTGGGATTACATGCTGGACATGCCACATTGCTTTGCTTGGGACAGCTTGCACCTGTCACCCATGGGCCATTGTATATTGGCAGAGGCTGTTGCTACACACATACTGCCTTTGTATGCAAGGCTGACATTACATAGCCACCTACACAGGTATCACACGGGATGGGACACTAATAGCAATGCTACTCAACAGCAGCAGTGTAAACCTCAAGATGCATGCAGTGGAAACTGTCCTTAGCATGGGGTACAGCAATATCCATGCAGTAACAGACTCCTGGTACAAGGCTCCCAGGTGCACACCATCAGTGCCAGGTCATTCCTGATACCATGCTTGTCATCCCCTACACATGCACCAAAACAGAACAGGGGGGATGTATCCAAAGGCACCTCAGATACACACACACCCAGGTTGGTGGCACTGCACAAAGCATCAGAGCTTCTCCATGTGCAACACACAGTGGGTTAAACTGCCTTTAGGTTCATAGCCTGGCACACACCACACTCCCATACCCAGGAAACCCACTTGGCCTTCCTGACAACACTGGGAATATGACGGTCTCTACACACACCATTATATGGTTGTACTGCAACTACCCAAACATACAGTGTGAGCATTATTCTAGCTGCAAGACCCTATCTGAAGGTGTCTTATCATTCATTCCCTGCATTTCTATGGAACAACTTGTTACCACTCCCACAAGTGGTGACAACATGCTGCACCTGTTCATCACCAACATGTGGACTATATGCTCCAGACCAATCATGTATCCCTCACTGGTGGGATGACACCATCTACAACCCACACTGTATAGTCACATACCACATGCAGCCCCTGCACAGAACACCCCAATCATACAGTTGTCTGATGCATATTCTATGTATTCACATGAGGCAGGCTTCGGACATGGGAACTCTTGCAGTTCACAGGTACATATGTGTAGGTGGCACACACATACATCATGTGTGCATTGACATTACTGATATAATGTATGTCGTGCAATATTGGGAACAACACCCAACACACATGGACAAACTGTATGACAAAATTACACATGGCATGTGTAGGATACAAACCCCTACCTAACAATATTAGATCACTTGTGAGAATTGCATTAGCAGAGCGCGCTATTTGCATTACTGAGGGGATTGCTTTCTCCTGCTGTACTTATAGGGTGCGGACATCATCAGTGTTTAGACAGTGGAATATGCAGCATGTTTTGTGTAGTAATAGTTGACAAAAGGGACATTTCTCATACACATGGAATTGCACACACACTACTCCCCCATACACAGTCACACACACACTGAGCACTTACAGGATTCAAACCCCTACCTAACTATGTTAGGACACTAGTGACAGACACATTAGCAGAGCGCACAATTTGCATTACTGGGAGGATTGCTTTCTCCTGCTGTACTTATAAGGTGCTGACATCATCAGTGTTTAGACAGTGGAGTATGCAGCATGTTTTGTGTAGTAATAGTTGCCAAAAGGGACATTTCTTATACACATGGAATTGCACACACTATTCTCCCATACACAGTCACACACACACTGGGCACTTGTAGGATTCAAACCCCTACCTAACTATGTTATGACACTAGTGAGAAATGCATTAGTAGAGTGCGCTATTTGCATGACTGTGAGGATTGATTTCTCCTGCTGTACTTATAGGGTGCTGACATCATCAGTGTTTAGACAGTGGAATATGCAGCATGTTTTGTCTAGTAATAGTTGCCAAAAGGGACATTTCTCATACACATGGAATTGTACACACAACTCCCCCATACACAGTCACACACACACACTGGGCACTTGCAGGATTCAAACCCCTACTGAACTATGTTATGACACTAATGAGAGATGCATTAGCAGAGCGCGCTATTTGCATTACTGGGAGGGGGGGGATTACTTTCTCCTGCTGTACTTATAGGGTGCTGACATCATCAGTGTTTAGACAGTGGAATATGCAGCATGTTTTGTGTAGTAATAGTTGCCAAAAGGGACATTGCTCATACACATGGAATTGCACCCACTACTCTCTCATACACAGGGCACTTGCAGGATTCAAACCCCTACCTAACTATGTTATGACACCTGTTAGAGACACAGTAGCGGAGCACACTATTCACATTACTGGGTATAATTTCTGCTCCTGACATATGTATAGTGTGCTGACATAATTATGGATGAAGAGGTATGTACATCTGTTACTATCCATCAGTAAGGGGGAGAGCATATCTATGCATTAACTTTGCACAGGCACAGTGGCCTACTGTACTGTGAAGGCAGATGCCAAATACACTGTGGATAGCCTTCTGTATTCCCTAGGGACAACAGTCAGGTATTGCACTCTACAGCCATATGTTTACCTGTCAAATGCACATATCTGTTGCTCATATACTGTTTGTGGGTCTTTATTGCCATAGTCTTCCCTATCTCGATAAACAACGTGTGTACTGAGGGAGATGTTTGCATATGAGTGGGATCCAGTACTTTACTTATGTCTCTGTTGTAACTTCACTGTATGCACTGGGCAGATGTCTGTATTGTGGGAGGTTCCTGTGTTAACACATAGAAATGCCAGATATGTGTGTGCAACTGCTGAACTGTGACATGGCCTAAGTGTGTGAGCGTGCCCAGTTCACAGTTTGCATGGCTTTTTGACTGCCACATATCATGTATCTAAGTGTGCGAGCATGCCCAGTGTGACCTTTCCTTATGTTTGGATCTGTGGACCATCACATTTCTGTTTGTGTGTGGACGCCATCTATATATCACATGTACAGTTGAGTGTTGGACATCAGGTTGTGTTCTTACTGCCCAACTGCTGTGTGTCTGAACCTAACAGGCATTATGATGTGCCTGCAGGGTTGCCATGGGATAGTTTGCATATAGTTGTCATCATCCTTTCCTGCTGACCAAACAGTTGTATTGTTGTATAGTGTACTGGTGCAAAACTTTCACTGTGGTGGACAGTATAATTGGTTTCAGTCCTATCACTGCTTGTAATGTTTATAGTGAGCACACCAGACTGGTTGAGAGCCAGTTGTGCAGATATGACCATGTTGCATTTTGTTCAGATATGGACAGCTTAGTACATGATTATCCAACATTGTTAATGTATTCCACAACTTGTGTGGACAGTGACAAACAATGGCCATGTGCCCTAGTCCATTTGTAATGCTAGTCAGAGAGTGTTTGTCCTTCAACACACATTTACTGGTGTTTGCCATGACATATGTCACAGTTAGTGTGCTGTGCCTCTGTCTACCCATGACATACAGGTGATATCCAGGGTACACCTGCCATCTCCCATCCAGTCATCATGATTCCTCTGGATGACAGTCACTGAGGGACTCCCTGGATATCCTGTAGTGGGAGTTTAGTCGTGAGTGGAGTGAGCTTCTGGGTTGTGGACCAATCAGTACAGCATGTCCTGTTTATGTCTGTGCTGGGGTTCAGGCCTTTCAGCTACATAGGTCACCAGCATTCAGTGTTTACATGGTGCCAAATGTCCATTGATACCAGGTTGGTCATGGCTCTATACATCAGGCACAGTTCACCTCCAGCCAGGCAGTATGGCACTGTGTGGAGCTGCAGTTACTTTACTCAGGTGACATATGGCATCTGTTACAGCTCTGCGATCCTCCTGGTGGAGTATTTGTGTGGTCATTCCAGTTTCTGCAGGTGTCTGCTATGGTACATTCCTGAAGGGCCATTGTGCACAATTGTGAGGCCGCTGATGGATGACTGGAGAGGCACATTTACCTACCCTAACCAAGCTGTGCTTACCTTCATGATTAGGTGGGTATATGGTATGTTTCTGTAACCACTACAGACACATGGTTGTCACATGCAGGATATTTATCACCTTGTGTCCCCAGGTCTCTTATTGCTCCTGATGTACTTACTGGGTTAACACCTATGTGGTAATTTCTGGCCATGTACTGTGTTTCCACAGGGGTTGACTATACCCTATTCTGCATTTAGCTTGTTGACATGGCTGCATTTAGCTTGTTGACACTTGTGTGTTTCTATGTGTGCCTTTTGTAGGTTGCTTGTGTCAGCTGGAGGGTCCGATATGGTGGCCAGTTTGTCGTCCTCTGCAAACCTGTTCAGACAGAGTCCTTCCATGTTGGCCTGTACCTATGTGACATATATAGCATGCAAGAGGAATCCCAGGACCATGCCTTGTGGGATTCCAGTTGTACCTGGTTTGCAGACTGCCATGGCTACAGCATGTCTGCCAGGTCAGTTCTGTCCTTGAGCTGGTTTGCAACCAATCTACTTGCATAGGGGTTTATAGTTAGGCTGGTGAGAGCTTCTGTACACCCAACTAGGGTATTGTATGGAAGGGTTTGGCAAGGTCCAGATAGGCTGTGTGATCAACATTCCCCACATCACTGGGCTTGGTGCATGTTTCACATGAGTCAGACATGTGCACGGGTCAGGATCTGCCCTATGATAGCCACAGTGGGTAGGGTCCAATGTCTGTAGGTGCCCAATCTCGTTATTCATGGGATCCATGATCATCTTCTCCATTACTTTGCCAACCTAGATATTCGGGGTTGAGGGGTGATAGTTTGCAGTATCCATTCAGGCACCCCCTTTGTGGTGTGGGACCACTGTTGCTGTACACCGCTCTTTGGGTACATATCCTGTGGTAGGACTGATAGTGCACAGTAATGCTATTTGTTGTTCCATTCTTCTTACAGTACTTGTTGGACACAACCCAGGACACCATCTGGTACCGTTGATGCTGTGTGCTGTGCTTTGTGGATGCTGGCTGTTACCTCAGCATCTGCAATGTCGGGGGGCCAGCACTCTCCTGGGATAGATATTTGGCAGTTAGGTGCTGGTGGGGAGTTTGCAAAGAATCTGTTAGGTAGGATGTTGGCAATGTGTGTGGGTTTGGTGTATTGTTTGTGATATTATAGTGCTGCAGAGCATATCTGTGGATTATCACCATGGTTCCTACCATCAGGTAGGACAGCTGTGTAATAATCCTTTGTGTCCTGCACAATTTGTATCATCATAGGTTCATAGGTTCATACTAGGCTATCTGCCCTGGCCTTGTTTGAGCATGGACAGACTGTGTGTGGGTCTCAACACCCCTTGCAATGTGCATATTATGCCCACGTAGGGTTTACTTTCCTAGATGTGACACAGGGATGGCCCCCAGTGTACACCTGCTATCGCCCATGCACTTCAACGGATTTCTCTTGTTGAGTTTGTGTGTGGAGCTCAGCCTATCATGGACTGGGATTCTGTTCCAGAGTGTCCTGAGCCTCTGGGTTATGGATCTGTCCCTCCAGCACATCCTATTAATCTATGTGTAGAGGTTCAGATATGTCACTGTGGTGTGTCTGCTGGATTTGGGGTTTCTGCAGTGGAGCATGTCCATTCATTCTGGATTGGGCATGGCCTTGTACATCAGGCATACATCACCTCTGACTGTGCAGTATGCTTCTGAATTGGGCTGTGATTTCTTCAGCCAGGCTGCAGATGTCAAATGTTTGGACCCTTTATCCTGTTGGTGGGGTACATTTGGGGTATTTCTGACTGCTGCATGTGTAAGGTAAGGTACATGCAAACTGGGGCATAGTTGTCACGTATGGGCCTGATAAGGGAAGGGTATGGGGGCACAGTGACCTCTGTAGCTCTACATGTGCATCCTTTCATATTAAGGTTGGCAATATAGAAGGTCTTCCTGGCCACCTTGGCAATGTGTGTGTCACATGACAGGTTACCATCCACTTGTGTCCCTAGGTCCATGACTACTTCTTCCATACATAATGGATTGCCACCTATGTCATACGTTCTGTGTGCCTTGTTTGGTATTTGTTGGGACATTCATACTCTGAAGTGTCTTCAGGAAGGCTGGCTGCTGTACCTGGGTTTGTGTGTGGGGTCTGTAGCAGGCTTCAAACAGGTACACAGTTTGAGACAGTGTTACTCGCCCGTGGATAGTCCATGCTGGTTCTTGCTGTGGTACCAACCTGGGGGTGTGGTTATTCTTGATAGTTACTGGTAGCCACACTCCTATTGTCGTGTGTTCCATGTTTTGGAGCTGTAGAGCATGGTATGAGGCATAACCTGGTAGTATTAGGATGCTCTTCTGGGCCTTGCCTAGGTTTCTGTTATAGAACACATATTACCATTCTCCATGCTGTGGTGGGTTTGGTCTGCATGCACCTTGCAGGTTAGACTTCTGGCATTGGGTAGCATTACGTCCAGGTTATTATCCCTTGTGCTACCTATGTTGGTGGGTTTGTGTTTCCAGACTTACCTATTCCAGACACAGTAGGGGTAACAGCAGCCTTCGCCAGTATCTACACAGCCAGGTGTGCTGGGTGCATGCCATCCCTAGCAGGTGGGGCATCATGTCTTGCTCGGCATGTCAGCCCAGGCTGTCATCCATGTGTTCCCCCTTGCTAACACAATACCTCAGCCAATTCTTGTACTTGATCTTGTTGTCTTCATAGTGTGGCATCATGCTTGGTGAGGGTGAGATGTTAGGTTGGGTCTTCATGTCTGCATATGCTAGATGGTGTTACATTGCTTAACACATGGCAATCATGCCTCAGGTGGTGCTGCAGGGCTGCCTGTGTTGGATGCACATACTACACTCCCTGTACATGTTTGAGAGCAGGTTATGTCATGTTAGGCATCCCTGTTACTATATGAGGAATCAGAGAGGGGTATCATTCCCAGGGTTCCTACTGAGCCAGTGTATGTGCTATGTGTTGCCTCTTTGCCAAGGCCAGGGCATACTAGAAACACCTCCTTCTGCCTACTGGGGCAGGCTCAGGTTGTTCCTCCTCCGAGTCATGCTTTGCCTGTGATGGCCTTGGCAATGGTGGGGGGCTGTTTGGCCCGGCCCTATGCTGGTCCTGCTGCAGCTGTTTTCGCAGGATCATATTATGTAGCATAGCACATACCATGACAATTTGGGTACATGTAATTGGTGAGTACTGCAAGGCTCCACCAGATGTATCCAGACACCGGAACCATGACTTGAGCAGCCCAAACACATGCTCTATTACATTACGTGTTTGTGCATGTGCCTCATTATGGCGTTCCTGTTCAGGTGTGTGTGTGTTTCTGATGGGTGTCATCAGCCACAGCTCCAGTGTATAACCTGCATCCCCCACTAGGTGTCCATGTGGGATGTCCCCATTGGCAAATGTCTGGTACAGCTGCGTCAAATGCCAGATATGGGAATCATGGTAGCTCCCAGGGCAGCCAGCACACAAATTCATTATTATGCCCTGGGCATCACACACGACCTGGCAGTTGATGGAGGGGAAGCCCTTGCGGTTAATGTAGGCCCTACCCCGCTCACCAGCTGGTGCTTTGATGCGTATGTGCGTGCAGTCTATTGCACCAAGCATGATTCCACACGACAATAGGGTATTCCACTATTTTCTGGAAGAGATGCATATTGCTGGCCAATACCTCACGGGCATTGGGGAAATATACATGATCACCGACATATGCTGACATGGCATCCAGGAACTGGTGCAGTACCCTGGAGGCTGATGCCTGTGATATCCCCATCATATCACCAGTTGGTCTCTGGAAGGTACCTGTTGCTAGTATTCTTAGGCCAACACATACCTTGGTTTCCACTGGGATGGGTTCCCCTCTATTGGTTCTGTGTGTGAGGCGTGGCCTGCATAGCTCGACAATTTGCTGCAGGAGGTCTCTGTCCACTCTATAGCGTTCCACTATCTCCAGCTCATGTAACCCCTGGTAGGTGACCCTGGGCCTGTACACTCTTCTCCGTCTCCTCACTGTGGGTTGTCTGGCAGCATTTCCATTGTCACCACCCTCAGCAAGTCTCCTATATCTCCTTATGACAGCTATGGCAGCCCCTAGCATGTTTGGTCTGAGTGCAGCTTTTTCAGTTTTCACTTCTACTAGCTTACTCCTGTCTTGCAGTATCTCTTGAGAGAAACATACTGCAATGCTGTTTGCAGTGTTTTAAGTGCTGGGCTGGGCTTGTATTCTGCCTGTGTAATTGCCTGCTTCTAATTGTTTTCACCTGCTACCTCTACAGGTATTCCCTGCTAGTTTCCTACTATTTCTTCTGCTTCCTTTTCCTCTCTGTTTCCTCAGGGGGAGCAGCGCGCATACCAGCGAAAACACTCTCACAGTGGCTACCACGCGCGCACACATGCTTACACGGACTAGAATCTACTTATTCGGGTTAGAATGCACGCACACCAGCGCAAACAGGTCTACAGATCTTTAAACAGGCTCCTACATGCTTACTCTGCCTTACACGCACGCACTATGTCTTACTCGCGCCTCCCAGCACTCTCACGCGTGCATGCACGTACAGCAAGAAACTTTGGTGTAGGCCACAGTGTACACCTTCCATTTCTTGACTTTCCCATGCTTATCTGTTGACACTCCTCTTTTTCTGCTGTGTGATTGATATGTTTCACATACCACTTTGCTCCAATGAGCTTGCTTTCTTCCTGACATTCCCCCCTGTGATGTCACCTATCTCCTACTCTGTTACTCCCCATTATGTAACTCTTACAGTACATGGACTGTGCTCATTTGCTATGTGACAGTGTGATTCAATATCCTACCATTCATTTACATAGGATTGCCTACTAATGCTTAGTTACATGTCTTACACTCAGCTTCCCCCCTTAGCAACCACTAGACGGCGGCCATGTTGTTTTTGGTCTGCTAGTCCCTGCATTGCAAATCCATGCATTACATACATGTGGGTTTCTAATTTTCATTTTTCAGTTTTATATAGCGCAGCCCGTTTGCGCGGAGCTGCGCTGTGTTTAAACATCGCTGATCTCCGAAAAAAAAAAACTTTTTTTTCATGTTTGCATCAGGTTACCATGCCAATGGCCACATATTTGGCCATTGGCATGCTGTCTGCAACATTTTCACAGTTTATTTGGAGCTGTCATGGCTCCATTGTGTTATTTGCAGTAACGTACTCAGTTATCAACTGAGTACATTTCTGCAACTAACACGACTCTTAAACAGCCTGGTTTCAGCTTCATGGATCACTAATCTACCTCATTTGCATGCTTTTCAGCTGCAAGTGGGGTGATTAGCATATCCACGCCCTGCCCATGTAAGAGTCGCTTTAGCTTTCTCTTACACGGGATTTCGGGCTGTTCCTGGATCACGGTGGCTGCATGGAGTCCTACACAGCTCTTAGACTCTGTGCAAGCCATCGTGAATCCTGCTATATATCTAGATCTCAGGAACATTCTAAATATGTACCATCCTTGTTCCTAGATTTTTTTCTAAGGCATTTGATTTGGATGACAATTGAGATGTTGCAAATTCTTTAAGAGATCTGGGAATAGAAACCTCATTTTGAAATGGGTGTTGTTATATTTGACTAATACATTAATAAATCAAATTAAAGTAAAATAAGTTTACAAACTATCTGGCCCATTTTTGCACAAAAAAGTTCTTCTCACAAGAATCAGCAATGGGGTTTTGCTCCTCTTGATAGTGAATATTATTAAACATGAGACATTGTAGTATTTCTCACAGTACGTGCAGACAATATGAGTCTGATAAACATGCTTGATAATTTGGATTCTGTACTATCTCTGTTACACAAAAATGTTAATATAATTGGGTGTTGTATTTGTAATATTGACCTTGACTTTGTCAATGCCAATGCATTGGATCAGCTGGTTGACACCCCCACGAGATGTGAAAATATCCTGGACCTGGTACTAACCAACATGAATAGTCACTGTAGCACCCCTACAGTGTCATCCTCCTTGGTAAGATCTTACCATAAAGCAATCACTTTCAAAGTCACCATCTCCCTTGACCACCCCCCCCCTTGTCAGTGTCAAACAAAAAAACTTTTCCAAAGCTGACTACAATCTACTGAAAGCAGGTATAAGCAGCTTCATAACCACCGTCCCTTCAGTTGGAACTAGCACTAATGTCGAAGCCTACACCAAAAACTATATGAGCACCTACATAGCTGTAAGGACATAGCAGTACCTAACAGGACCAAATCATCTTCCTCAAGGAAGGTAAACCTGTCTGGTGGACAGCAGCAATAAACAAACTCTATAATAAAAGGAAAAAAAAATGCTGTCCAGGACCAAGAAGGAGCAGGTGCCAAGTTGGAAGCAATCTCTTCTTTGGCTGATCAAGCAAATAAGGTCACTGGTGAAATCCTCTAAGGCTAACTGTAAGTCCAAATTGCCAACTGCGAACAATCACAAGGCCTTCTTCACATACTTCTGTAATCAAAAAGGTAACACCCAAATCTGCTCTGAACTGGTGGTCAAGAACACCACATACACAAAAACATAGATATAGCAAACCTGCTGGCAGACAAGCTCAGTGAAAACTCCACCCCCTGTCCCCCCATCAGTAAACCAGGACATCCCCAGCACCTGCCCCCCTCCCCTCATCACCAGGGAGGAGGTCTCTAATGCCATCTCAAAGGCAAAAAATGCAGTCTCCATGGGACCTGACAACATCCCTGGCTGTGCTCTACATGAACTCAGGCATGAGCTCTCAGCTCCTTTATGCACCCTATTCAACCAAAGCCTGAGCACCGGGTTCATCCCAACTGAACGGAGGGCAGCCATTGTCATCCCTCTGCACAAAGCTGGAGCATCCACTGACCCAGGCAATTATAGACCAATCAGCCTAATTAGACTGATCTGCAAAGCCATGGAATGCATTATCATGGACCTTATAAACATGGACATTGGCATCCTTAAAATGCTTGATCCCACACAGTTTGGTTTTGTCAAAGGGAGATCATGCCTGTTAAACCTGGTAGACATCTTCGAAACAGTCACCAAAACCATGGACAAGGGGAAGATGGTGCACACCACCTACCCCTTGTCCATGGCTTTGGTGACTGTTTTGAAGAAGTCTATCAGATTTAACAGGCATGATCTCTATTTGACAAAACCAAACTATGTGTGAGATCATGCCTGTTAAACCTGGTAGAACTTCTTCAAAACAGTCACCAAAGCCATGGACAAGGGGAAGATGGTGCACACCACCTACCTTAACCTAGCCAAAGACTTCGACACTATTCCCCACTCGGGCATAATAGATAAACTCTCCCAGCTAGGCATCGATCTGTATGTTACCAGATGGGTAGTTAACTGACTCACTGATAGAGCCTGCTCAGTAAAAATAGGGGAAGCCACCTCTAGTAGTAGACCTGTAACAAGCGGTGTACCCCAAGGATTGATCTTGGTGCCTCTACTGTTTGAGATATAATTTTTCTGAGGTGCAAGTCAAAACCAGTGGTCTGTGGCTGACCAGGTTTGCAGATGACTGCAAGCTGGGAGCTGTCTTAAATTCTCCTAGTGATGTGAACATCCTCCAAGAGGGTGTTACCCAAACTAATGACTGGTGCCAGAAGCATGGGCTCAAACTGAATGCTAAGAAATGCATCATTATCTCCTTTGGGGAAAATGGTGCCCCCCACTAATTATCACATAAATAACAATGTACTAAGCATGCAATCAGTTGTGAAGGACTTGGGCACACAGGTTGATAGCAACCTGACTTTTGACCACAACATTGCCTCCATTGTACAGAAGGATTTCTACATGGCCTATCTTGTAAGTAAGGGTATTTCATCCATGAACAAGCAGGGCATAACATCCCTGTATGCCTCCCTCATAGGTTCATAGGTCTTTACTAGGCTAGCGACCACAAGGGCCTTTTTAAGCCTAGCCATGCATCCCAAATCTCTGACAAGTTCTGATACCCTTGGTAAGAGTAAGTATGGGCCTGGGAGATGAACCATTTACAGGTTACCTGTTTCCATTAGAGACATAGGTGCCAAACCAGGGATGAATTTATGGTTTCCCATCCAATTTTCCAAGTTTCACTTGAATTACATTAGGGAGCAACTCTGCTTCACAGGGTGACTGCGGTGTTGCAGCGGTTAACATTGCAGCCTCACAGCAAGAGGTTCCCTTGTTCGATCCTCAGCTGGGGTGCTCTCTGTGCAGAATCTGCATGCCCTCCCTGTGGTCGCATAGGTTTTCTTCCACATCCCAAAAGACATGCTGTAGGTGGATTGCACTCTAAATTGGCCCTAAGCTTGAGTGTGTGCATGTATGTGCCTTCTGTGGAAAGTTGGGCACTGGGCTGTAAAGTCGACACTGTAAAACTCCACTGCCAATCATGAGTGGACAGGTGATCTGCTGTGGTGTCACCTAACCAGGAAGAAGAAGGAACTCTGCTTCACATGGATGGGGAGCCTGTTCCATAGATGGGGTAGTCTTTGGGATACATACCTATCTCTCCAGCAGGTCCTATTTATATCACAGGCAAGGTTTAAGTTTTTAGAATGGGTAATTCTCATGCTCTTTGTTTTGTGGACATGCTGAATTTCCATCAGAGTGGGTTCTGACAATGACCTATATGCCAGGCATAAATCTACCCTCGAAAGCCTGTAGAAGACAGAATACAGGGATAGGGCCCTGAGGTGGTCTGCAAAGGACATTTTACTTATGCCCTGTATTCTTTTAGTGAGGAATCTCTGTGGATGTTCCAATTGTTGGATAAGCCTGTTTAGGTATATACCAAAGGGGGCATTGTACTCAATGATCGGTCTGAGGAATGCCGAATACAGTGTAACAATGACTTCCTTGGACTTAGATGCCATACCTTTGTTTATAAGTTGAGCAACATAGAATGTTTCCTCACCACTTTAGACACATCATGGTCAAAGGCTGGATTACTATATATGTGTGTCCCTAAGTCCCTGACTACTGGGTCAACTCTAAGGGGTGTGTTGTCAATATGATAGTTACCAGGGATGGATGACTTCCCAAAGGATACTATTATGCATTTCTTGGCATTTAGTTTTAGTCCACGACTCTGACACCAGTTGTTTGTCTGTGTCAGCCCCTCTTGGAGAACATTTGTGCCAGTGTGAGATTCAATGATAGCTCCTAATTTGCAATCATCTGCAAATTTAGTCAGCCAGAGACCACTGACATTGGCCTTGACTTCTGAGAAGTAAATGCCAAAAAGGAGCGGTACAAGGACTAATTCCTGAGGGACTGCACTCGTGACTGGCCTCTTTGCAGAGGTGGACTCTCCAGTTCTAACTTCCTGGGTCCTGTCTGTGAGCCAGTTGGCTATCTACTGGTTGTCAACAATGCCTGAGTGGAGTATTGTATCAAATGCCTCATCCATTGATTTGTTGGCCTTCTCAAAGAAGTCCAAAAGGTTGAGTAGGCATGATCTGCCCTTGATGAAACCAAATTGGGTTGGGTCCAGTGTCTGGAGGTTTACTATATCTGTACAGATCATCTCCATGATAATTCATTCTATGGAAAACGTATGGGTCTGTAGTTTCCTGGGTCTGTAGATGGCCCACCATTATGCAGAGGGATGACAGTTGCCTTTCTCCATTCATAAGGCATGTAGCCTGTTTGGACGCTACAGTTAAATAAGTTTCCTGGGTCTGTAGATGGCACACCTTTGTGCAGAGGGATGACAGTTGCCTTTCTCAATTTATGAGGCACGAAGCCTGTTTGGAGGCTACAGTTAAATAGTGATTCCAGAGGCCCTGATAGGTCATGTTTCATACTATTTAGAATGCATCCTGGAATATTGTCTGGGTCCATTGATGGAGTGTTCTTGGTCTTAGAGAGAGCATTAAAAACCTGTTCCCTACTGATAGTACAGGAAATATATTTGATGATATTTCCTGAGGGAAGGTTGAGGGGGAGACAGTGGTAAAGTTGGAGCTGAAATTATCAGCCAGGACGTTTGCTATATCTTCTGGCTTGGTACAGGTGTGTCTATTTACAATGAACTCTGCACACAATTGTGTATTGCCTTTGAGGTTGCAGACATAGATAAAAAATGCTTTGTGGTTGTCTTTAACCTGTGAGGCCAAACTTACCTCAAATTCGTCTTTGTTAGACTTTATTTGTCCTATGAGTTGTCTGTTTAATTTGATGAGAGTGCTTTTATCCTGCTGGGTGCTGCACCTCCTAATTTTTACCATTATTTTCTTCCTCCTGTTATACAGCCCATCAGGCCCATTATCAAGTACAATTTCCCCTTCGGCATGTACCTTGCCAAGTATTGCAGTAGCTGGAGACACCACAGAGGTTCCTGACCAGGAACATCTAGGGTCTCAAACACCTGTCCTATACAGATAGACTACTCAGTCTCATACAGACTGCTCAGAGGTAACCTGTGTCTGGCATACAAGGCCATCTCATACCCAGCCTTGATGGAGTTGCTGCATATCGGTAATTCAAACTCCACTCATGTAACCCACACGCAAAGCCTAAACCATGTCAGTGACACTAAAAGAACTTGTTGTCAGGATAGATTTATATCCCAAAGACTCCCCCATCTGTGGAATAAACACCCTGTCTATGTCAAGGAGAGTACCTCACTAGGCCTCTTTAAGAGGAACCTGGACAAATGGATGGGAAACAGAAACTAAACCCCTGGGATCCCACTTGTGTCCCTGCTGAACAGGGGAAACAATTGCTGACTTTGTGAGAACACAGGCAAAATTCTTGGCTAGGCTTATAAGGGTCTCAAGGCCAATAGGTTCATAGGTTCATAGGTAGGTACTAGGCTATTGGCCCAAGGGTCTATGTAAGCCTAGCCAACAAGGTTCCCTGGCTTACGCCACCCAAGAAAGTTATTTTCCTGTGCCACTGTCAAGCAGAGACACAGAAGTGATCCCCAGGGTGTATTTCCTATTTCCCATCCACTCATCAAGATTTTTCTTGAAGAGTGCTAATGAAGAACTTTGCTTGACATGGATGTGTAGCCTGTTCCAGAGTATGGGAAGTCTCTGGGACAGGAATCTATCCCTCCAGCATGTCTTGTTTATTGTGGTGACAAGGTTTTGGTCCCTAGAGCATGTAGCTCAGGGGGGATTGGGATTTCTTTAGGTGTAGCATGTCCAACAGCTCTGGGTTTGATATAGCTTTATATGTTAGGCAGAGATCACCTCGGAGTAGGCGATATGCTATGGAGTAAAGTTGGAGGTTTTTGAGGTGGTCAATGTAGGGTATTTGTTTGAGTCCAGTAATCCTCTTTGTGAGGTACTTCTGTGGCCTTTCCAGCTGCTGCAGATGTCTTGTGAGGTACATTCCAAAAGGGGCATTGTACTCTATAATGGGTCGAATGAGTGTCGACTAGAGGGGAACAGTGACCTCTTTGTTCCTGGATAAGAACCCTTTTATGATGAGGTGTGCCACATAGAAGGACTTCCTGACTACTGTGGCAATGTGACTATCAAAGGAGAGACTACTGTCCACCTGGGTCCCGAGGTCTCTTATCACACGTTTGATGTTAAGTAGATTGCTGCCTATGTGGTATTTCATGGGTACAGAGTTTTTACCAAAGGGGATGACACTGCACTTTTTGGCATTGAGCTTGAGGCCATGGCTCTGACACCAGGCATCTGTCTTAGTGAGGCCCTTCTGTAGGATGTCCACATCATTTGGGGACTTTACTATGGCTCCTAGTTTGCAGTCATCTGTGAACTTCGTTAGCCAAAGGCCTTCTGTGTTAGCCTGTACTTCAAAGAAGTAGATACCAAACAGGATTGGTCCCAGGACGGAACCCTGTGGTACTCCAATTGTCACTGCTTTGAGGTCAGATTTGGAGTCTGCAACTTTTACAGTGTGGGTTCCACCAGTGAGCCAGTTTGCAACCCATCTTGTGACATAGGGATTTAAACCTAGTTTAGTGAGTTTAGCTATAATTCCAGAATGGGGGATGGTGTCAAAAGCCTTGGCGAGGTCAAGATAGGCTGTGTGAACCACCTTACCCTCATCTATGGCTTTGGTGACTGCCTCAAAGAAGTCAATCAGGTTCAGGAGGCATGATCTGCCTTTCACAAACCCGAACTGGATGGGATCCAGAGTTTGGAGATTACCAATGTCTTTGTTTATGAGTTCCATGATGATACGTTCCATGGCCTTGCAGACCAGGCTTGTCAAGCTAATAGGTCGATAGTTCCTGAGATCAGTGGTGGCTCCCCCTTTGTGGAGTGGGATAACTGTTGCTGTGCGCCATTCAGTGGGCACAAAGCCTGATGTAAGGGTATTACTGAACATGGTGCTTAAGTGGGGAGACAGTTCATTCTGAAGTTCATGCAAAATGCAGCCTGGGATGTTGTCCGGTACCATGGATGCTGTGTTTTTGGCTTTAGAGGGTGTAGCTTTTACCTGCGTAGTTGTGATTACAGGGACTCTGCATTCTTCCTGTATAGATATGAGCCCTTTAGGGGGAGAGGGGGTGGTAAAGTTAGCACTGAACCTATCTGCCAATTGACAATATCAGATGGTTCTGTAATTTTCATGCTGTTGTGCTGTAACTCAGAGCAGATCTGGGTGTTGCCATTGAGATTCTTGACATAGCTATAGAATGCTTTGTGGTTGTTCTTAGAATTAGTGGCAATTTTTTTTTTTGTAGCTAGCTTTGGAGGATCTTATAAGGGATCTCAGCTTCTTACTGAGGCTGACAAGGGAGCTCCTCCACTCATGGGATTTTACTTTCTTTTGCAACAGTTTCTTCCTTCTGTTGTACAGTTTGTTTATGGCAGGTGACCACCATATTGGCTTCCTTTTTTTGGAGGATAGCATCTTGGTTCTGTTTGGGATAGCACAATCCATGCACTCGTGTAAGTGCTTATAGAGTGCATTTGTGTAGGATTCAGCAGTTGTAACTGTATTGTCCATCTGCATGGGTGTCATGAAGTTCACCACTTTTGTCTTAAGAAGCATGAAGTTGGCTTTGGAGAATTTTTTACCATGGTTTCCTTAATGGGGGGTGGGGGCAGGATGTGGATATCAAGAGTGATTAGCTTATGGTCTGATCGTGCCAATGAGGAGTTGACTTCAGGTGTGGAACACCGGTCACTCATGTTGGTAATGACTAGGTCTAAGATATTGTTGCCCCTGGTAGGGGTGTGGATAAGCTGATCCAGGGCATTGGAGTTTATGAATTCCAGAAAGTGTTGATCTAAGGAGTTTGTACACGAGTAGTTTTCCCAGTTAATGGTGGGGTAGTTGAAGTCACCTATTATTAGGGTGTTTGGTTGAACCCTAATATTTTCCAGTACATCAAGAAAAGAGGAGTGGGAATCGTGGGGCAGTAACATCCTATGAGCCTATGAACTTATAAAAATAAACCTAAGTAAAATCTAGTCTGTGGCACTTTAGTAGCTGTAGTACTAAAAAAAACTAGCTATGAACTTTGGTTTTAATAAGACTCACACGGACATACAAGCACCTAGATCAGTAGCTATGGAGATTTCCACTCTAGGCAGTCACTTACACTGAAAAAAGTACACCACCGGGGCAGCTAAAACTCTTTAAGTATTCCATGATTTATGACTGAGTTGTAATCATAACTGTCCATTAATGTGTTTTTGAAATTAATTAAAGAAACTCACCTGATGAACTTCACTGAAAAGATGAATTACTTGATTTTTTTTTTCAAATACATTAACAACTTGTTTATGATCAGTGACCCATTTGTAATCCTGTATATCTACCTTATTCTATTTCAAATGACTGTTCTCTTAAATATATTGGGATGTATTTATTAGTGCTTCTGTGAAATGCTAAACACCATGATCCAGTGAGCTTTTATTTTTGTAGTTAGATGTGCATCTTGAAGATCTGCTTAATGCTAAAGCATATATTTGAACTGTAGAACTAGCCACATTCTGTACCAGGCTAATGGCCCTGCAGCCTTTACAAGCCTAGCCCATAGGATTACCCAGGCATTGTGCCACCCGACCTTAGTTCTCAGTGCCTCTATCGAGTAGAGCCACTGGAGTGATCCCTGTAGTGAATTTTATTTCCCATCCTCTCATCAAGATTTCTCTTGAAGAGGGCCAGTGAGGTTCTCTGCTTGACATGCATGGGAAGTCTATTCCAGAGCATGGGCAGTCTCTGGGTTATGAACCTGTCCCTCCTGCATGCTCTGTTGATTCTGGTAATGAGGTAGAGGTCTCTGGAGCATGTGCTGCAGAGGAATTTCTTTAGATGTAGCATTTCTAACAGAGCTGGGTCAGACATGTTTTTTTAGGTCAAGCAGAGATCGCCTCTTAGTAGACAACATTGTGCGGAGTCAAAGATTTGATACTATATATCCTCATTCCTAAAATTCCCTTTCATAGCTTAATTGATAAACCCTCTTTCTATGTAAAAAATAAAAAAAGTTAAAAATATCTTTATAATAAAGAGATTTCCTGTATTTTTCATATCCCCTCCCTAGATTTGTACAATACAATGCTGAACAACTATAATAGTCCATTAAGCACTGATAACTCTGCATAGCTTCAGACATTCCCTAAACAAAGGTCATAGCTCCTCCTCTGCTAATGACTTCAGAGTCATATCCAGTACATGTCCCCTTGCAAAAAATGATCTACCAAACAATTTTTTGAATATATTCAAAATATGACATGCTGTCAGTGAGCATCATAGTTTCAGGCCAAAATATAATAACCCATTTTCAGCTGTCTGTTATTTACTAGATCACATCATTTTTAACATGAAGCAGGGCCTCCCTAAAGCTGCATTCTCTCTCTACTCTTAAAAAAATATGATAATGTAAGCCATGACTTACTATTACACAAATCTGGTTTATGTGTATTTTCTGATAATGCTTGCACATAATTCAACAACTACATTATAACCAGAATATTCATCATCTCCTCATAACAACATATCTCACACTCAGGCAACATTTCTGAATGGCTTACATGAGACTCTGTCCTTGTCTCACTGCACTTCACATTTCAACAACTTACCCATCAACTACCAAAGACTAACCTACTTACCTGTACAGATGCTCCTTTATTGGAAAAATCTGTTCAGGGCATATTATTATTATTATGGAACTGACTCCACACAAACAAAGTAGAGATTAATTCCTTTAACTCTAATGTATACTTTTCAACAAGTGGAAAAAAAACTTAGCACGTACTTTACAGTACTCTAACAAGGATCCTACCAATGGATCTCCTGTCCCTACAGTTAAGGAAAAAATCTGTCTAAGCATGGCTATTTGTCAAGCACTCCTGTACTGTGCTTTTTGAATGGAACAACTGCCACCAAAAGTCATAAATGTCACTTGCAAGGTTTCCAAATGTCACTTCCAAGAAGTCAGAATAGCCACCATGCTAAATGCCCTCATTTCCATACAACAGTGTGGACTCCACATTTTTGCTTTTAACTCCCCCTTTGACAAATTAATGTTGTAAAGAACCAAAAATAAATTTAATATCAAGAAATGAACAGCATTATACCTTTATATAGAACGTTAAATGTTTCACCATTAGTCTGTCATACTCACTTTTAAACACCCTAACCTATAAATCGCTACATGAATTCTACTGCTCCATCGTAAACTAAAAACTAATTGCACAGATCATTTTCTTAAAAAAAAAACACAATACTTTGCTCCTCATAATGTCTCTGCTTCCATCTCATGCTGAGTAAACCTCATTTTTTAAAACTTTCTGTTTGAAGAAATCAGATAAATTATCAGTATGCCAAGATTCAAAAAGCAACTCAAAAACTACCTCAATAAAAACCACAATGTCTGTTTGCTTACTTATTTATGTTTGTTAGCTAGGTAAGTGAACTTCCTAGTCATACCCATAAATAGGCCAGCCACAATGGGACTATTGTTTATGTTTTTGTTGTTTTTGTAGATTTTTTTTAGTCATTGTATAGAGGGCAGTGAGAGTAATGAATGCTTTTTTGAAACCATGTTATTGGTCACAGAGCAGCCTACAGGAGTTAATGTAATGGAGTATTTGCTTATATTAAAGTTTTTTAAATGATTTTTGCTAGTGGAAATTGGTTACAATAATAAGGTGGCACCATCTGTCTAAACATTTCCTCCCAATTACAGTGAAGGCTTAAACAGTGCTCACTATACTTGTGACTGTACTGCATGGGATTATGCCAGTGGCATCATACAGAAGTCCTAGCAAGCTGGTGCCAGGCATCAGATGTATATAGAGGACCCTCCTATTCAACCAGCTAGTGCTCTCTATGGTCCCAGTGCAACAGATGATAACACATCTTACTTTTCTTGCTACGCCATCCATGAACCCTGCTGAAATCAATGCATGAAGAAACTAATTTATGATAAAAATATTTATCCAGTGCACATGGCCACATATACTTGATATCACAAGATGTGGGTTGCTAGCAAGGATGGAAGCATGATGCAAAGTAACACTAGCATGGCCAGGTGGCAGTATGGGCTTCACAGTGGCCATGCACATGTACACACTGCACATGACCTCCCTGCCCAGGAGTGAGCAGCCATAAGCATCATAATGCCACCTGTGGCTGAGAACACATCATGCTGCAGCAGTGATTCAAAGTCAACAACACTAAGTTGCCTCATTACCATGATTACTAAGCTACAAGGCTGATTTTAGCACAACAAAAACCATGGCCACAGTAGTGTGGAAGACACATTATGACAAACAACTTAGAGAATCAGAATATAGTGGGTAACAGTGGTGTATACTGCCATCTAGACAAAATGACTGCATACAGGACTACAAGTAACGGAACTTAGGATCACAGTGACCACACTAGGATACGTGGAGACAACAGGGACTGTAACTGAGCAGAGGGGTGTGTGGGGTAATGCAACACAAGTTGTGTCAATCAAGGTGGGAGGCTCAACCTGACATGGCAGGACAGTGGTGACAGTGCAGGACAGGTTGCAGTCCTGCTGGGAGTAGGGGCTAAAGCTGACAGGGAACACCATCAGGCCAGGTTGCTATCCTGCTGTGTAAGGTTTGCAACATCATAGCATTTACGCAGAAACTGCATGACATGCTACAGAGGCTATGAAGTCTCATGTACACAAGAAACAGATCATGTTCTTGACACAGGTCCAATGGACAGCAAGCATCACTAACATACTCACTGCTACCACATTATAGCACTGCACTTTAATGGTAACACCATTGAAGTCTACAGGGTGTGGCCACCTCAAAGGGCCTGGAGACAACACTGAAACAATTGTGAACTGTCATGGACAGTCATGTATACATGTATAGATCAATTCATAACTGACAACTGTACATGTCTTGTCTTGGTACTGAAGGAATTGCAATGCCTGGAAAGTTCCACCACATCATAGACAGAAGTGTTGCTACAGACCCTATGCACATATGGTATGCATACTTTTGAGAACGATAAAGCAGACAAGACCTTCAGGAACCAGGGTGGCATGGTCTTTTGCAGGATATCAATGTACTGAGCAGTGATTAAAAGATAATAATAAGGCTGTGTTGCAGGACCATCAGTATGTTACTGTATTCCAGGACAAAGGCACTGCTAATTGCCTGGCAGAGTTTGGCCACTGAGGTGGCCCAGCAACACAGAGGCATCTCACTGAGGTGGAATAATTCCTGGTATTTCTCTCCGGAAAAGGTGAGATAACCCTCATATCCAGCAGTTGGAGTTGGATGTGGGTGTTGAGAAGCTGTCTTTGCATGTGCACAACTTTTATTTTGTCTAGCCCAGACTGCGGCAACTCCATGTATATGCAGGATCCTTGGCAGTATGAATATTTTTTTTTTTCCATTTGTTGACCAGGATAATCTGACTGACTAAACGTCTCCCTTTTCTGTGGAAACCCTTGGAAATACACTCCATAAACAGATACATAATAAGTAAGATAAATAACATAAGACATAACATATAAAAACACTTACCGTTCTTGTGCTGTCAAATAACAAGGGCACATTATAGAAGAGGCTGCTCTGTACATGAACTTGATCACTTACAGCTTATGCAAAATTCAACTACTGTATTACTAACAGGCATTTCACATGATCATCATAGCACATTAGTTTTCTGGGGCCTACACTGGCTGTCTGTTCAGTCATGTATCCCTATAAAATTCTAATCCTTATTTAACTAGCTATAGACAACACATTCTTCTACTCATGCATTGTCTGACTCTAAGGCATTGGTGTTGGAAGTTCCAGTCCTCCCTCACCCCATTTTACACTTTGTCCTCTAGATTTTAGATGTTTTAGTATGTATACTGGTCAACATTTAGATCTTGATCTCTTTCTCATTTTTTACTCCTCTTCCCATGTTTCCACAACTGCATACCTTAGCTACTTCTTCTTCTACTGCTTTTTATTACATTTCCTTTTCTGACAACTGCTACTTGACATATTCACATGGACACCACGTCTATGTTGAATATGAAATCACTGTATTTCAAATATTGTTTGTTCTCACAAAAGGTCTGCTATAATCTAATGGTATGTTTCTCTCTCTCTCACTTAATATGTTTTTGGCGATTTTTTGGCCTAGCCCTTCTTAAAAAGGGGTTTTGCATGACCTTTTTGGAATTTCTCAGTAAACGAATGCAAATGAATAAATATCACTTGAATATTCTAGAATTTGCACTTTTTTCTATGGCTATAGTGCATACATTTTTGAAATGTACTACCTAGATGTCTTCTGTAGGCCCCATTGCTCAGTATATTTTCTGGGTCTCTTATTACTTATTTCTTACATGTGACATTTTTACAATATTGCAATGAATTATGTAATAATTGCTTTACAACTAATTATCATAATTTCATCAAGTCATAAGTTGGTGATTTTGTTTTACTGATATTTCTTAAAGGGTATTACTATTGCCTGACTTGCACTGAGCGATCATAGCTACTGCATGTACAGCATTTATCCTGTTTGTTTCTCCTTTTCTCACAGCCATGTTACTGTGGAGTATATAACAAGGGGCAAAGATCCCAATATTTTAGAGGTGTGCCCGCAAAATCATTTATTAGGTGTTGTGTCGGCTGATGTTTGATGAGTGGTGTTCTCAATCATATACGAGCAGCAAATTAGAGTTTTGGGAGTAACTTTTTTAGGAGGGATGCATTTTTCACTTGTATCCTTGTTATGTTTTATGCTTTATTTTATCTGTACAACTGCATAGATTTAAACAGTATTATAAGCATTAGTGTGGACTTATCCATCACACATGCACACATATTATGTTAGCAATCCATACATGTTTGAATCAGCATTGTGTTTGACTGTCCAAAGTGCATAGTACTGGTTGAAGTGGTGTTTCAGATGGATCTGAGGATCAGCACAATTTATTAGAAAAAGCTCAACAATAACAACCATTTCTAGTATACCTCTTCTGTGTTAGTGCTGAGGACTCATGGAAACTGAGATGCAGTACAGCTAGATGGTAGTCAGACATACAGTCTTCACTCACAGTGTATTTCTTACCTGTTACAGTCATGACTGTACTCTCTGTGATACTTCTCTGGATTAACATTCAACTGTTGCAGTTTATACTTTCCTAGCCAAGCATTACATTTAAGAGAAGTAATAATGCCCAACAGCATGGACTTTATAGGGAAATAACAGACTACCATGGATGTTGTAAGGCTTAATGTCATAGGTAGGGGGCCTCCATAACCCTGGAAGGTCTGCTTTTTCTCTGTAATGCACACCCTGGAGGGTATTACTGTACTTAGAAATTAGGCTGCTAAATTGTTTACTATTTGCTTTATTGTTAGTATATCATTTTTTTAAATATTATTGAAGCATCATAGTTCCTCCACTTAATATTCCAAAGTTGCTGTTAAATATATAATTGTTGTTGGAGGAAATATTTACACCCAAAGTATGCATCACTGTAGTATGAAATCATGTCTGCACAAGGACACACCCCACGTGCAGTCAGTTTTATATCTAGATAGATAGATATATGCAGAAACACAGAGTCATAGAGACAGCATCACACATATACAGAAAATCAGATGCACACACACACACACACACACACACACACACACACACACACACACACACACACACACACACACACACATGCACACACACGCACACACACGCGCACACACACACACACACACACACACACACACACACACACACACACACACACACACATGTAGAGGCATGGACGGACTTGCAGAGCCATATGCCCATATACACAGAAAGAGACACACACAAATGTGTCCAGCAATTACATTCCCTTTTTCCTTCCCTGCAGATAACTATCAGTTGCCCCCAGCTCCTCTCCTTGATCAATGACTGGATGTACCTTAGCTTCCTCTTGGTTTAACCCAACCCTAGTCCAGGGCCAGTAAGGAAATCAAGGATGATGGTTTAGTGTCATGCTACATAGCAGGGAGTGTGTCCTAACTCCCATTGCCTTGCAACAGCCTTAGCAGTGCCACAATCACTGACTTGAGGATGTACATGTGTATTTCCACAGAAGCACAACCTTCCAACTCAGTAGTTCACTACTCGTGCAGCACAGAACTGCACAGGTCTGTATGCTGCATATTTCAAAAAGCCTTTAGGCTGCTACCCTTCCTTGTGGATGGGCAAGCTGACATTGGCTGCTTACTCCCATCCTTCCACTGTGGTCCATCCAGCACCCATGCCACTAATCAAACATGTTTTTCTTGAGTGTAGTAAAGATTTCATGCCCCTGCACCATGTGGCCACTACATTACAGCTACTTTGTTGACTATGTACACCTCAGCTGTCTCATTGTGATCAAATGAATGAAAAACACATACAGTGGAAGGCATTGAAACTCCTCCCCATACCTCTCAATTGTCTCTAATTTTACCAATCATCCCTGATTTTGCTTTTGTCCCTTGAAAATGTTTAATTTTTTGATTACAGTCAGTCAGTAAAGTCAGACATAATAGTTTCACACTTCATAGTGTTTAGAAAATATTTATTGATGAAAAATATCTATCTTGATTAACTTATTATGTGAACTAGGGTTATATTTAAAAGTTGCCCTTGATTTTTGGGTCTTTGCCTCACTGTTATTGTTCATTTTGTCCAGACTTCTGGAGGAAAGAGGTATGATCTCTCTCTCTGTCTCTCACTATTGTTTTTTATCTGTCTGTCTTACACACACACACACACACAGACACATACACACACACACACACACACACACACACACACACACACACACACACACACAGACACATACACACACACACACACACACACACACACACACACACACACACACACACTTACGCAGTTGCATTACTTATCATGTTCACTAAATGCTGCTTTTTAAGCCACAATTAGCAAGGAGCAAGTAAAATGGAAATTCTTTGAAACTGCTGCAGCAATTATCCCCTGGATTTACTATTCTTCTGTGCAGGACTAGCTAAGTCCTGCATGGAAGAGGCCGTTTAGGAGCAGGATGGCAGCGCACCATGCATATTAATGAAGGCTCACTGCCTGAGCTCCTAATCTTACATGGAGCGTGTAAGAGTACAGAGGGCATGTCTGAGAACAGAGCTCTCAGAATATACATGCCCCTGCAATGAAGAATAGCAGAAAGTCCTAAAGGAATGAGCAAGACTGCTCATAGGTGTACGCATACCCCCAGCAACATCTACCCACATGTACAAGAGCAATAGTTAACAAAAAATTATAAAGATACTTTATTTTTTTATGAAGCAGATTAAATTTAACCATAGGTGTGCGGGTTTGCCCATCGCTAAGCTATGGTTAATGCAGCTTAAATGGCAGAAGAGGATAGAAAACAAGATATATGCAAATGCAGCAGTATAGCAATAGTGGAGTGGGCAGAGCATCTGCCTTACAAGGAGTCATTCCTGGTTCGAGTCCCACCTGCAACAAATTAGATTTTCCATGTCAAATCACTTTATGACCAATATTTTAGTTGTATAACCTAATAATAAAACATATATTTGTGAATTGGGGTACTGCATTAAATGCAGATGTGAGGTGGCAGTGTCATAATGTTGCAAAGTCCACAGATAATCACATGTGCCCCATACAGTATATGCACACAGGAATCAGGGATACAAATGGAAGGTGAAATGTGTAATGAATGATAACTCCATACAGCTTCCAAATCCCCCACCTTCTCAAGAACCATTAGACATTACTGTCTAAATTAGTGCAGTGGTAAGTGGGAGTAAGCAATAGCAAGCAAGTGTAACCACTATTAAGCAGTAGTAAGCGGGAGTAAGCATATGTAAGCACTAGTAAGCGGGTTTAAGCCCGTTTGCGAGGGGGTAAGCAATGCGCACACAGGCTAAGCAATATTGAAGTGAACTCTATGTAAGCATATTTAATGGGAGGTTAGCATTGCTTACCCTTGTGCAAACCCACACAGACCTGCTTACAAGTGCTTAAAAGTGCCTTAATCACTCTGTACACAACAGCCGCTGTTCTGGCCAGAAAGAAAACAGCCTTTGCAGGTCTCGAACCCAGGACCCTATACAATGTAGTCACAGTAATTAACCACTAAGCCATCACAGCAATACATAAGATTGAGGTATCATCAAACAAATCCTCACTATAGTAAAAATCAAACTGAACATGTGAAATGAATCTATGTACAGTCTATTTTTCTATAACCTACTACATAACATAAATATGTGAAGTGGAGTACTGCAGTAAGCCCAGATGTAAGGTGTAATTGTAATAAAGTGTTGAAGTCCCCTAATAAACACAAGGACCCCATACAGTGTATGTACACATGAATCATGGATACCAGACATATATATAACATGTAATGAACAATAAATCAATGCCAAAAAGCAAATATACTGCAAATTAAATATTAAGCAATGTTAAGCATTGCACAGGCCAGCTTAGTAGGTGTAAGCAATGTGTAGGCCATCTAACTCAATTTGCCCATTGGTATACCCCTTTAAACAGTGCCAACCTTAGGTAAGCAAGTTTGCCCATAGCTTAGCCTTTTCAAAACTGTCCAATCACAGCAAAGTGTGGGAAATCGGTCCTATTTAAACCCAACAGGTGGGAATACATCTCATAACTGGTTGTAGCTTCCCCTTGCAGGCACAATGTCTGGAATGGGAGAGGGCGTGCGCTTTCGGGTGCAGCCCTGAGGCATCCATGAGTCCAGAGCCATGTCAGGACTCCTTGTCAAAGAACATGAGCAGAGACTGCTGCAGGGCCAGTACCAGGGTTCCCAATATAAAGCAGAAGCCTGGGGACCATCTCACCCATGACCTCACCAGTGCCACTGGCATACCCCGAACTGTTGTGCAGGTCAGGCATCACTATGCTAACCTGAAGCGGTGAAAGGGGGATCTCTTGGATCAGTGGATCCAAGAGGCTAGGAGGACAACGGAGGTCCCAGCAGTGTGTAAGTATCACTCCACTACCTGTTTAATAATTGCCAGCTCATGTATATTATGGATAGGTATGGCTAAATATTTCTTTTATGCCCTTCACACTGGCAAGTGAGCAGGCTGCAAACCAGGAAGCCCATGGATGTTTCTTGGAGAGGTTGTGACGCAAGGCAGGTTAGTAATACCCTTGCATGTACTGTCATAGGAAATAAATCTAAAAGCATTAGTAAGTTAATTGCCTGTATAATACCTGTATTGTTTAAGGCAAGTACTGCATACACCAGAGAATATGGCAGGAAGAGTCTCATATAGGTGGTATGTAAATAAAAGCATAATAGCCTGACAATGAAGGTCTAACTGATGGACTGCATGTGTTTACTCTGGTATCACATGGCAAAGTAGATTTGCAATCACTTAATAGTACTGTTGTATTAAGCACTGTTACTCACACTGTGCAACATAAATAAAAAATGTGTAGGAATGTCTGAATATGACTGGTGTAATCCCCAGAGGTTATTTAGTGCAACTGAGAGAGACACAGACAGAAAACAGTGAAATGACAGATAACAAAATCCAAATAGAACATGCAACTGAAATTTGAACTGTTGTATTTTTAGCACACATAGCCATGGTTCAAATCCTGAGAGTGGTAGTAGTCTGCATACAGAATCATACCACACAACTGTACAGATATGTCCAGTAAAGTGTCCCATATTTGCGGCCTGTCACTCTGTCCCCCTGGGAAATCAGTGGGAAGCTCCCAGACATATAGGCTGCAAACAAGAAATACAACTGATTGTCACACATCTGTAAGAACAAACCTGTCACTCTAGCAACTCCCCAAACTGTTATGAGAGTAATAAGCCAAGTGCGTCCCATCTACACCCCCATGTTGTCAAGCTGTGACCAGAGTGTGTACAGTAACAGAGTGAGATGTAAGGGCATAATACTAATGGGAAATCTGGTACTTTGTGTGGCAACATTAAGGTAGTGCTAACAAACATTGCTCCCACAGGTCCGTCAGATATGAACACTGTGCCTAGAAATAAAAGATTGATACCCTGTACTGCTAATGTTTACTCTAGTGTTGTATGGCATTGTGAGTGTTGCAGTTGCTCTGAATAATAAGGTGTCACTCATCACTGTCACCTACACTGTGCTACATAATATAGCTGTCTAGGAAATCCTGTATAAGACTGTTGTAAGTCACTAAAGGTTGAAGAGG